>NC_084989.1:15979106-16279106 GCF_963691925.1 Scomber scombrus
ACTCTGCGAAAATTGGAAATGTCTGACACCTTCTTCATGTTATTCCTTCATGAATATCTCAAGTGTATTTCCAATATTTCTTCTAGCACAGAAAATGGGTTTGGTGGCGTCCCCAGCAGGGAGACTGACAGAGGACGAATGGACTCAGGTGAAGGCGAGGTCTGTTCAGCAGGGGGAATCAGCACAGCCCTGTGCAATATGCAAGGAGGAGTTTTGCCTCCAGCCTCAGGTATTCCCCAACACAGTAGCTACTGTTAATAGTCTGTGAGAGAGCTCTTTCTTTCTCTTTTAACATGTTTTCAATGTTGTGTGACTGTCCTGGGGGGAAGCCTGTGTTTCTGTAGACACATGCACACACACACACACACACACACACACACACACACACACACACACACACACACACACACACACACACACACACACACACACACACACACACAGAGCCCCCACCCCTCCCCCCTGCAGTTCCTGTATGTTTTAATCTGTGTAGACAACTGTACAAATTTACCCATACTGCCTTGGAACTCAACTGTGACGTGATGATGTAGCAATCAGTGTGTTACTGTGAGGGTCATTCAGTCTTTTACACCTTTCCGATCCCCTTTTAAGATGCCAATCTCCTCAAGAATGTGGGTCTAGTATAGGCCGCCTCACAAAGCACAGTTGCCATAGATGCACGTGTAAATATTAGTTAGACTCAGGGAGAAAAAAAGTTAATTAGAGCCTACTAACAAGTGAAAGTGACAAGTAGGAATCTTTGTCGATTTGGCTTTTTTTTGCCAGCTTTCATATTCTAACAATGCATTTGTTTGCTATAGTCTTGTGTTGCATTCAAGCATGACAATTAAAAATGCTTACAATAGCAGTCGTATGTGGACTGAAATATTTATTACTCAGATTATTTTAGCACCAACAAGGAATTGTCTCTAATAGCTCAGATTTTAAAAAGAAAAAGTTCCAGTGCTTCCTATTAAATGTTTATTCCATTTCTGTGTCTGACCATTAACTGTAGCTTGTAGTGAGAAGTGAAATTTCTCTCTGGTCTAATGGCTTGTCGAGCTCCTGGAAATTGTACACTGCAGGGGGCCCTTTCACCGGTGATGGAGTGTGTTGGCCAGGCCAAAAACAATGGGAAATCAATATGCCTCCCCCCTGCCCTCTAGAGATCTGAGTAAACTGGTTTGTGTGCCAAGCCCCATAGCTGTGGCTGTCTCCTTTCAGACGATAAAAGAATCCCTCTTACAGGTAGAGGAGCCTATAGTCCAGATTCCAGCCGGCCCACTGGGGGTCATGCTGATTCCCTCTATCCTCTTGGCAAATAACACTTCAAGGCAGATACACACTTTCACACACGTGCATGAATACACACAGATTTAGCATGGCTTAAAACACACACAAACAAAAACCACATGTGCACAGATGGTATTTGAGTCTCCCAAAGCATCCTCAAGAGTCAAGGAAACCCATATAGTCAGTTAACCTATGAAATATAAACTTATAGATTGATTTATTTTTGTTTCATTGCATGTGTGATACTGTTTAAATGTCATATAGATTAAGTAACCCATGTCACACTCCCTTTTTAGGTGTTGCTGTCTTGCTCTCATGTGTTTCACAGAGCATGTCTGCAAGCCTTTGAGATGTTTTCTGGGAGGAAGTGCTGCCCAATGTGCAGGAGGGAACAGTATGAAACACGGGTGATCCATGATGCAGCATGCCTTTTCAGACACCAGTCTGCCACCAGGTAAATGCACAAAGCAGAGATATAAAATATGACATCACAAATTAGTTTGAATGTGTTAAAATGAACGATAGAGCAGATACTCCCATTCACATAGCGCAAACTGAGAATTGTACATCACACAAGTGACAAGTCATTTTCACAACAGCAACATCCTCCAGCTAGTGCTAAAGGAAAACTCATCCTTAAATGCTAAAATATACTTTATGTATAAACTATTTCGGGTCTGATGTAAGTCAAGAAATATTTCAACCGATAGAAGACTTAATAATTGCAGAAGAAACACGTAAACAGATGTTGTAAAATTACATTTACATTTCACTTAATGTGCATTACATTTAAAATATGAAGATGCACATATAGTTTTTCAATTATAAAATACATGCTTCTTTTACATATGACACATATATCTTTGAGTTGCGGCCACACCTGCAGTTGTACTTTGGTTTAATTTTTGCATGTGAAAAATTAAATCATTACATAACAACTAGAAAACACAGTATGTTTCTCAAACCACTGCAAAGTTAGATTTTGACCACATTGATATAACTGTTTTGTATCCTGTTAGATTATCTGATGTTGTTTCTTTATGAATTTACTTTGTTTGTTTGTAGAATTCAAGCCTGCTGGCGAGGCTACGTTGCTCGAAAGTGGTACAGAAATACGAGGAAAACCATATGCCCAAAAGACAAACGGCTAAGACGGAAATTCTTCGAAGCAAAGGTGAGTTTGGACATAAATTCTGCAGTGATCTCATCTTGGAATTTATGAAGCATCCCTTTCATTTAATAAAATAAAGTCATAAAGTCTCCTTCTCTAACCACATTGCACCCTGACATTCTTTGAGTGTTGAGTTGGTCAAATAAAGGCTGTGGCGAGCATCACATCTGAGGGTTGAGGCACAGGTTTCAGGGACTCTTTGACCCTGATGCTAACCTACACACACACCTTCACCTGCTGTCACCCTCTCAAGCTCCTTTGATGCCTTGTGAATCATATACTGTTTGTCCACTAATGTGGAGAGAGTTTGTGTTTTAGTCAAACAATCTGGACATTCCAGGGTCAACACACAATGTCTCCTGTGCATGTCTGGGTCTGGTATTCCTTCATCGATCAATGTGTGTAGTCCTGTATCTGGGGCGGATGGGAGAAGGTGAAGAGGTTCAGTGTTTGGATACCTGATGCAGGTAGTCATTTCAGGCTTTGTTCTCTTGTCCTGTTTTGAAGCTATAAATCATGCATTGATTGGACTTGATGGAGGGAATATTGGAGTTGGTCTCCAGTGCAGCCAGTGGACGGGGTGGCTTGACTCTGAGGCTTGTGTTGAGCCTTCACGGTGGCTCTCAGGAAAAGGGAACATTGCCACCTAGTGAACCTCCCCCATCTGAGGCCTTGGATGACCAAAGAGGACACTGGTCGCCATTTCTCTCAGCAATACATCTTTTTTGTTACACAGTTTTTCATATAAAAGATTCAGTGTTGCAGTAATTTCGCATACAGAATCATCCAGTGACTCTGCTTTGAAATAGTCAGAGCTCCACCAAATGTATGTCCAGTGTCTTTAAAAGACTGGGCTGTGCTTATTTCTCTGTGGAGTGTGGTAATCATGCAGAGTGCTCTTGCGCTTCAAAGAGGCTGATTAAGCAAAAGTGACAAATGCGTGAGGGCCACACTTCTAATGTGTTGTAAGGGTTGGAGTGTCCTACCCATCCCCCTGTCAGTCTCTATCATCTCGCCTATAAACCATGCCTTAACATGTCACGTAAACAAAGACACAGCATTTACTGAGCCAATTAACTCTGTTCTAACACATTAGGCCATGTCCGGGTCCACATGCTCAGGAAAGAGTCATAGACACTGTCAGCCACTTTACATTCAAGTTGTGTGATTCAGCGGTCGTGGGTGGTCATGAGATTGTCTCATATCTTTTGTCACACTGAGGATGATCTTCAAGAGCTGCAAGCTGCGCAACACAGCGCTGACAGGTCTGATTGACTTGATTTTCAAGGGGAAGACTTATTTGCTTAGCTGACTGTAATGCAAACAGGCGTGTCAGTGCTGGACTGGAACCTGTGTGAGGCGGAGAAACCTATTCTCTTCATTTTCCTCGTGATAGCAGAAGGTAATAAAGCATCTTTGTACCATGAAGCCACAGGTGTTCCCTGCCACAAAAAAAACAACATAAAAAAACCTCCCACACATCAGGTCCGTTTCAGAAATCTTATCAACTGATCATGATGCCCAGCTTTCAATTTTTACTCGTTTCGGAGGTCCGACCCTGAGTCAACACATTAAGGGGGACACTACCGGCATCTAGATGTATTGCTGTGAGATAACACCTCTACACTCCACCTCCACCTCCCTTTCCCCCCACCCCTTGTGTCCTCTCCCATCCGCATCTACCGTGGAGCAAGGCAAAGTTCACCAGAGGCTGTACTGTTTGTCTTAACTGTCGAAAAGTCAGCCAGGCTCATAAAACCCTTCATCCGAATGGTTAACAGTTGTTTAATTTGTGATAAAAGCCGAGCTGTAAAGCAATTCTGATGTCACTGTGACAGGCTAAGAGATGGGGTTTGTATTTGTGTGCTTGTGTGTGTGTGTGTGTGTGTGAGTGTGTGTGTGTCAGACACAGAGAAAACAAGTGCATATGTGCCAACAGGTGCTAAAGGTAATTACACGACTTTTCCCAGGTGTTGTGTAACACGTTCATGTAGAGCTGCAACCGTAACTGACATAAAATAATTTGCATGATTATCAATTTATCATTTATAGTCATTTTTCAAGCAAAAGTGTTAAATACTCCCTTGTTCCAGCTCCCTTGTTCTCAATTTTGAGGATTATTCCGCTTTTTTGTCTTATGTAATTATAAATGAAATATCTCAACATTTTGAACCGTTGTTCAAAGAAAATGATCGATTTGAGGATGTTGCTTTGGGCTGTAGGAAACTCTGATGGGCATTTTTCACTTAAAAAAACAAACTTTTTATAGACCAAAGAATCAGGAAAATAACTAGCAGTGATATAGTATTTATATAATTTTCTGTAAACACATAATGTGATTGAACTAGTGAAAAAAAATCTAATTACAAGGTCCATTTACTCAGTTTGTTTTTCTTGAGTTTTCAGCCACTTCTCATGGC
This sequence comes from Scomber scombrus, assembly GCF_963691925.1. Lineage (NCBI taxonomy): Eukaryota > Metazoa > Chordata > Actinopteri > Scombriformes > Scombridae > Scomber > Scomber scombrus. The sequence goes on from NC_084989.1 coordinate 15,983,991, forward strand.
CTTCCATCAGTGGATGGAGTTTGCTCAGTTGTCATGGAGATGGTTTAGTTACTATCAATTAGTTGCAAAAATGTGGTTTCTTTTGTCACAAACTGCAGTAGGAATACATGTGAACTGTTCAGTTGCATGTGCCATTAAAACGTACTGTGTATATATATATATATATATATATATATATATATATATATATATATATATATATATATATATATATATATATATATATATATATATATATATATATATAAATAGCATATTCATTGAACATTGAATATGTTTTTGATATAAACATTTATATCCATATGTGGGTGTTAATTGTTGCTTAGCAACAGCTGCTGTAAATGGGAGACAACAGACACTGGATAGAAGTCCTTTAAAAATAGTTTTATAATGGAAAAAGTGACTTGTCATTTAAATGAATAGATAGGCTTTATTTAACATTTGCATCCTAGAAATATAAGAATAACTGTCAGATGTAAGTTATAACCAGGTGAGGATCAGCTGATGTCTAGGAGCCTGCCTGCTGGCTAAATCCAGACATGTTGTGTTTTAGACACATCTAAATTAATTAGAAGTTATTTCACTGGATAGAAATGTAAATTAATTCCATAAAACTTTATATGAAATGATTAGTAATTCTTTAGTTTTTCTGCATCCAGTCACTTTGTACAAGACAGAGGCGAGAACATGTTTATGTGAGTTTGTATGAAATGTGTCAGATGTGTGTGTTTCCACGTTTCCCAGCACTGTCTTCCCGTTTTTTTTTTTTTACTGGTTTCCATTAATTCTCCATGTTAGTGGGAGACGTGACTGTATTGATCTGGCTGTTTAACAACTGCACCCTGTCAGCGTGCCTCAGCCATTACAATACACATACACAATTAGCCTTCACCGAAAACACGACTCTATTGTGTATCTGAATGAAACATGCCTCTTTTGTGCCACTAAAATGGTTTTTCTAATTAGTTGCAGGAGTTGAATGACAGCTTTGTCCGATACTGTCACACCGACACGGAGGCTTTTCTGAGTGATATCGACCGCTCCCTGTCATCAAGCAGGCGAGTGTTCCAGCAGCTGGAGAGAAAGCACGTCCCCGAACCTCAGGAGAACGACTGGGACCGAATACAGAGCCAGGTAAGGAACAAGACACTCCAGTGAACCAGAAGCCACTCGTATCATTAAACAAGGCCACGTAAAAAATATCTAATCCTAGTCTAATTCTTCTCCCAGCCTTGCCTTTCCCTTGACATGTTAATGCTTGCATGGGGATGCCAGCATCACAGCTGCTATATAGAGAGTACACATCTCTCCAGAGGTGATCATTCACTTTACCAAATGAATGGCAGCAGGTAGGCCAATAATCCTCTGTGTTTACAAAAAACACGAGCCAGTCTGATAATGCACGGCAGGCTTTTCATCGCCTGGATGGCTGCGAAGGAACTGAAAAGACATTAAGATTTGCTGTTCCATAAGGCTCCATTGTTGGCTGTCATTGCAGCCAGTACCATTTTCCGTAAAGGGGGTGGGGTGTGTGCAGAGAAGATGTCTTCCCCCCCCCCCCTTCTTCTTCTTTATCTGGTGTGAAAAGGTTTTGCACAAGGCAGGAGTGGCTCAGCCTTGACATGAAGTATCAAACAGTGAATGTGCTTTCAACACATACCTTGCACCTTTTTCACGGGTGCAAACTCTATAAAGCGGAGTGCAGCTCGTTATGAAACATTTAACGGCTGTGCATGTCGGGCCCTAAAGACAGGAGGCTGTATCTGGTTAATCATGCGTGTTGCTTTGTTTTTATAAAGATCACTGATAAACATGTTCCTCATGTTAGCTCAAACCTGCCAGGTAGTTGCCAATAGATTCGGTTGTTGCAGTTCTTTTATAATGAAATTGCAGGTGCATGGAAGTCACTTTTACAGGATCGGCTCACAGTTTTTCAAGTCTGTCCTAAAACAACAGTCAGGTGCCCAAGTGAATATTGACACACGTTTTTCTCGCTGTAATCATTCTTCCTGTTCATACCGACCATTAGAAGATCCTCTGATAACACACTTTCAGTGTAAGTGATCCACAGCCCTCCTTCTGTGCAAAAAGTATATTTTAAAGCTTATTTGACCGAATATGAGGCTTCAGTTGATAAATTAGTCAAATCAAGTCTGTGTCTTTCAAATTAAGTCATTTTGTGCCAAATTCCCCTTTCTTTTGTGGTCCCTCCACTGCAATTGAACAGGAAAACACTTTCCCTTGAGAAATAGAAAGAAGGGATTTGTTTTAACTCAAAAGACTGGAAGATATCCACTTTACTTAACTAACTGAGACTGCTGAAGCCTCACATTATCTTAAACTTTTAAACACATTTAAGCTCAAATAGAGGACTGTGACTTTTGTCCTCCTTCACTCACACTTTAAGAGGGAATCTTCTAATGATCAGTATGAACAGGAGGAATAATTAAATCCAGCAAAACCTGTTTCAGTGTTCATTTAAGCACCTGACTATTGAATCTATCCTTTAATACCCCCTAATCAACATGGCAGTTAAGTTTATACAAATAGTCTTCCTAAATAGCCCTCTGTAACAGGAGGTATAAAGATTTTAAGCCAATCATGAATATTGTTTGTTTTTATCACTGACAGGTTATCCACAGAGGTGCTTGGGACTGCCCCATATGCCTGACCGCACTTTACAGTCCCAGCCTCACAACACAAGCTGGTGGATCAAAACAACAACGTAGACGCACCGTGCTTCTGTCCTGTTCTCACCTCTTCCACCAGCTCTGTTTAGAGGCGTTCGAGGCCTTCACTGTAGACAGCAGACCAACTTGCCCCCTGTGCAGATCAGTCTACCACAAAAAACTCATCTAAACCCGGTAGAGATGGCATTTTGCATCATCCCACATAGTAAGATTTGTAAGCTAGGGTACCCTTCATTGTATGCAAAGAAACATCTACATCTTACAAAGACAAGATTAAAGGAACAAACTGTTGAGCATTTTTGGAAATAAGATCATTCCCTTTATTACTGGGAGTTAGAGGAGAAGATCAACACCAATCTCATGGCTGTGTGTTAAGTATGTAGCTGGAGCTTGGAGGTGATTAGCTTAGCTTAGCATAAAGAATGTGAAGTGAAAGAAAACTGCTATCCTGGCTCTGTTCAAAGTCCAAAACTGTTCCCACCAACTCCTTCTAAAGCTCACAAAATACTTAGTATCTCATTAGTGTATGTCTTATTCTAGTCCTTATGTCACTGTGAGGCTGTCAGGAAAACAGCAGAGACTCAGAAATCACTGCATCCGGCCGTTTGCCAGCTAATAGTCACTGCACCTTAACTCCTCATAAACCACAAATTGCCATTTTTATATTACTGTTTGTATGCTGAATAAACAGGCGAGATATAATGTGTTCATTACTGAGCTTTAAAGGTGCTGTTAAGTGTATTCTTGAACTTTGGACAGAGCCTGGCTAGCTGTTTCCAGACTTTACAGCTGGCTAATCATATCGAGTCATGGCTCTAGCTCCGTACTCCGTGTACAGACATGAATAATATCAATCCTCTCATCTAACTCTCACCAAGAAAGTGAATATTTCCCTAAATCATTAATTTGTCAACCTACATCAGTGTCCAAGATGTCAGCAATAAATGGAAACATATTCAAAGCTTTTTTTCTACTTTTATTTGCAAACACACAAAACATGAAAAAAATTAACATAAAAAATAACAAAACATACATAGAGCAAACTGAGAAATTGTAAAAAAAATACATTCACAAAACATGTACCAAAAATAACATGCAGACTGACTGACTGACATAGAGAAAAAAAAAAGCTGCTTCACCTACTGTACAGGCCAACTCTCGACTTTTGAAACCCCCACACAACAAAGAGATGCACTGTAAAGGCAACCAGAAAAGCTTGCTTAAATAGAAAATGGCCTTGTCAGTCCTCACCTCAGCAGCTACTGTGAGAAGTAATGATTGTGATATTTTGATCGGGGTTGTGAAAACCTGAAACTTCCCTGCCAGGTATCGTAGTCCAGTGTTGTCGCAGTTTGCAGCTTAATGAATTTAAGCAAAAAAAATATTTTGACTTTCACTTATTCATCCCAGTTGCACTTTACCTCTTAACTGTATCATTTCACTTTGGGGCCATCTTGAATTTTCACAGTATTCAATGATCAACATGGACGGAACATCAATAACATAGCTCAGCTGAAGAGGTCCATTAAACCACATGAAATGGCACAAATCTACTAGACAATCTACCAAATGTTTCTGCTCATAAAGAATTTGGGTTAAACCAGCCCTCCTTTGATATCAAAATATCGATCAACATTTCTGAAAAATCCATCGCTTTGGTTTTAATATTGCAAGAGCAGTTATAGGTAGAGATTACTCTTTACAAAGTACTGTCAAGTCTGATTTGCCCCTTTTCAGAAGATGACTTGATTGAAAGATACAAATGAGTATTTCAGTCTTTGTAATATAGCAAAAGCTTTGATATACCACAGTTCCTGTTCTATGAAACAAAAGTTTCAAATGCATATATAAATTAAAATTTCCCTACTTCATTTTTTTGTCATCATGTCACATTAGTTACCATGAAAGCATATGACACCATAAAAATAACATCATTAGGTCAGTCAACTCTCTAGCAAGTTCTCAAGTTTTATGGGTAATGATGAGTCCCAAAATAGAGTTTTCTCACTGGATGAGACTGTGACAACATTCATGGCAAAAAGGAAACGTGTGTTATATCCAGCTGGCTTTAGACTAGAAACTCAGTGGTGTAAAGGGGATCACAGTGGAACTGTCTAGAGACAAACAATGTACATATACAACACAGAACAAGAAACAACCTTAACATTAAGCCTGCAAGATGCTTGTTGTGTAAGGCATTTAAGGTGTTCTGGAGACAACAAATGTCACAGTTCAGAAGACTATGCAGCAATACAACAACATATGAGTGGGGCCTGAGTCACCAAGTCTTTCTACCTGCAGCAAAGTTGCACATTGTTCGCTTATGCATTCTGTGTGTGAAGACTATTACAGCTCTGCATTAGATCGAGGTGTTATAAAAAAATATGTTCAACAAAATACAGATTGCTTAGTGAGTCAGACCCTCAGTGGGCTGAGTGAGAGCCCAATATTTACATCCAAATAATGCAAAAAAAGGTATGAAACAAATATATGTACATGTAAATACAATATTTACAAATAAAATTGACAAAATCTTCTGTGCCCTGTGAATTTAAAATAGATTTTTTGGGAGGGGTGAGCATAAATGTGACATTTTCTTACTTTGTGCATAATAACATTTCTGTAAAGACAAGCACAGGATCAGCTCCAAATGCACAAAAGTATTTCACTCACTGGAAATGAAATGGATATAACTTCCATTTACTGTAGTATCCCATTTGTAGAGTAGCTCAAGTCTAATCTAGAGCACCTAAAAAAAGTTCTTACCCTACTTCATACAAACTAATGACATCATCAATAAAGTTAAAGCGCACTTGAGTAAAGCCAAATAAAAAGACAATGACATGACAGGAGTGTTAAAATCGGAGGCCTATCAGTACGAATGCCGATGCATAAATGTGAATTGTATTGAGTCTGTGCAGTTATATGTACTGGGTGTGAATAATTGATGTATTTCATGCTTCACAAAACACATACTGTTATTTTCACATTTTAAAATAAAAAAATGACAAACTGACACCTTTTTATTATGCCTGAATCAGTCCACCTAACAATCAAAGACCAACGATTATAGACCGTAAACTGCGAGTGCTCCACCTATCACTGACACTGATTACTGCAGACATACATACAATCATATGAATCGTACCTATGAATCGTAGGGGGATTGTTGACTATGCCAAATACTGAGGATAAGCAGGAGTAAAACCATTGCCTTTTAGTGGGATGTAAGACTTAAAAACGGGGGAAAAAACCCACTACAGAATTGTTTAACCTGCTTTCACCCTCTTGCTTTTGTCTAGTGCAGCAGTGAGGAGGTTGTACAAGAGTAACAGGAAGCGATGCTGGGGGAAGAGTGCCCCTGAAGCAAGAGATGGGTTAGTTTAAAGTCACAGTCACTGTTGAGGTCAACATCAAGGTCACTGCAGTGATGCCAGTCTATTTCACTCCTCAGTCTCATCCCTGGCTCTGTCCCAGCTTCCATTCGAGACGCAGAGGATGGAATGTCACGAAGCTAAATTGCTCTCAGCCTCCATTTGCAGCATCCGTCAGACACTGCCTGGGTTTATTAAGTTCCTTCCAATCCCTTTCACCTTTCAGCAGTCAGGCAGTACTGTCGAAATCTCCCTTTGGCTGTGCTAAGGTGTGTATGTATGTATGTGTGTGTGTTGTGTGTTGATCTATCGTCCCTTTCACAGAGTTTTCTGATGCCCGTTGGCCGAGAGCTTCCCAGATTCAGGGTCTGTAGGGCTGTTTGACAGTTGCAATTTATCCAGACCTGGGCAGGGGGAGATAAGGGAGAGAAATCTCATTAAAAAGCCTCAGACTTTCACTTAGACAGAGGTATTGATGTGCTTTTTTCCCCTCAGTGCCTCTGTCTGACATTTTTCTAACCCTATCCCACCCTGTATATCAAACATCCAGGGCCTGTCACCACAAGCCTTTGAGACTAGCCCCATCCTCTGTCACATGTCAGTCCCAAAGCACATTGGGTCTTGCCGCAATTTCTTCCATTTTGTCACTCCAGGTCGTGCTGTCTGAGGGAAATAAACACAATCTCCCTCTAAAGCCACAGAGCAGGTTGGAGCTGTCAGTGTTTCAGACCAAATCTTCGTGGATACAAAATTAAGATGGAATTGGGTAGTCAAAGTGTTATTATGAAATATATTTCCCTTATATTGAATAGAGGATCCAGCATATCAAAGGCAGTATTGTTCGTCAGACCCTGCAGGACACTAAGACAATATGGCATGTTGGTAAATTTTACTACACTAAAGCTGTTGGTTAGAAATCCTCTGCACACCTGAATAATAGATAAATAAATAAATAAATTTACCTAAAGCCTTCAGGAGCTCTTCCCGAACTGCTGAGGTGAATTTTCTCACAAGACAGAGTGTTGTCACGACTGCAAACAGCATGTTATATGAAAGGACAATGTAGAAGTTTCCCAGCCAATTAAATCTTCCAAAATCTCCCAAGAGGTCAAACCTGGTGATACCTGTGAAGGGCAGAGAGACAAGTCAAATGTTTCTGTTAGAAAGAAAGTTGACACTCACTGGGAAACATACAATTGTTGAAACAGGACTATGTCAAACAACACAAATCCTGGCTCAGTTTGACCCTTGTTGAGTGCTAAAGAAAAGGTGTGAAATGGTGTGTAAGAATTAAATGTAGTTACCCTCATAGTTAAAAACTAAACAAATTATGTTCACTTTGCCAAGTTTCCCCTTCAGCTAGTTAAGTATTGTGTCTATAAGCAAAAGTGACAGACAAGTAAACAACCATTTCATGTGCATTACAGAAATAATACAGGGTGAAAAATCATAAAAGCAAGTCTTTACAGAGTGACCCCTTAATGAAACTGTTATGTCTGTGGTCTCATTTAGCCAAAATACTGTAAGGTGGTACAAAAAGGCACATCCAGTTCTTCATAGAACCAGAGTCCTCTGTGCCGATCAACTGAGTCAAACCACATATTTAAATAATAAACAAGTACAATCTTGAAAGTTTCCACAGAGCTGAGAACTTTCCCAATTTCTTACAGCTTTTAAACAAAATAATAAGGAAATTCATTGATTATCTAAAGCAAGTCCAATTACCAAATGCACCATGACCTGGATAACTGAGAATCTTCAGAGGTGTTACCCTTTACCTATAAATATCTTTGAAAATGATATCATCCAATTATTTGAAAGTTTATTTAATAAAGAAAGAGAAACATATTTATTCAGGCGTACACAAACAGCCACTGATCCATTGCACTGCATAGTTTCTGCTTATTGTCATTCCTTGACAGCATTGTACTATAAGGACTGTTCGCTGTGGAATAGGAAAGGATGAGTGACTAAGTATAGCAGCAAAGGTGGTGTGCAAGTGGACTTTGTCTCTCTCCCAGGACCTTCAGACTGAGATAAAGGAGTGGTTTCTTATGCAGGCTTCTCTTAGCTCTACACTGCTAGATGCTGTTAGACTAATTTCAAATTATCTGTCACAGCTGATCGCATACTGCCTGGAAAGCCATCAACACCCCATTGTTTTCCTGCTTATCCAGTTTGGCCTTCCAATACCACATGTTCCTGCCTCCAGGATGGGCAAGCTGTGCCATCCAATAATAAGTAGTGCATGGACATAATTAAGCATTCGATAACCTGATGTGTACACTTGTATTTAATGTCACTAATGGTATTTGTCTTTTTGGGACATTCATTTTGCCAGCAACATTGACCGAGGCAATTACTGCATCAATATCTTAAGGCTAAGTCATCTATATGCAGTAATCATATTTGGATGTGTCAAACTGAGTAAGCCCAAGTCTCCAGATATTCTACTACTCGTGTAACATCTTCACAACCTCTGTCATCAATTAGATCGGGCAATCGATTCAGTGTCCGGAGAGATGTATTTACAGCCGCAGTAAGCAGTTTGCAGGCATCAAGGACCTTTAACAAAATTGCCTGTGAAGAGACAGGGGGAGAGATGATGGAGACCCCAGTCGATACAACTTGCCACTGTGGTCAGGCTAAATTCATTTCTAATGCCAAAGGTTTTGATCTCGGTTTGGTAATTTGAGAAAATCTAATTGGAGCTAAATAGATGCTTGGCATTTGAAATGTCAGGGGTAGTCGCAGAGTTGGAAAGAGAATGTGGCTGGCCATGCAACCAAGAGGGGATACGTCTTGATTTATCAGGGTGAGATGCGAGATGTGTGTGAGACAAACAAAGATGGAGTTATGCCTGCTTAAGGGCCATTAACAGTTGGAAAAATCTCAACAGAAAAGCATGTGTTCATGACCCAAAACCAAGATTTAATTAAAGCTGCAAGCAGGGATAAACGGGCCCTTGCACCTCGCTGCGTCAGAGGGAGCAGCAGCTGTGATATCGCTGTTGGAGGTCAGGTCTGAATTTTCAGGATTGTCGGATACTGTGTGAATGGGTAAAACATTATTTCCTGTGTGCAGCACGGTGCGCTGGAGATGATATATTGGAAATATAGGAGCAACTTTATCCCGACTATGGCCTGCCACACATTAGCGAGTACTATGGAGCCCGCTAAAGATGCATGAATCCAATCACTGTTTTCACCTTCAGCTGCTGTACCAATTTTTTCTCTTCTGGTTTGAATGAAGCTAGCTAATGGTATTTTGATCCATAGATGTATAAAGAGAATGAAATCAGCCATCAGTGACTGGGAGAATGACATATGAAATTGGGCAGAAATCACCTATGAGGACATTTTTAATCACTATTTAATTATATTTTATATTAATATCACTATTATGTTAGTATAATCCTTTTTGAGGCAGCATTCATCTTGACAGGACTAATAAGAGGTACTTCTGGTGTTAGCTAGCCAATGGTACATTAATATACAACAATAAAGCAGACTCACTTGTTCCTCTCATTTTGGCTGATATTTAACTTTAACAGCTCGTTTGGCATTTCAAAATGCTGTCAGTCAGCAACGTGCTTTTGAATAAATTACAGTTCTGACAGCTAAAACCACAAGATATGGACATATTTGGAGCTATTGGTTCAGCAGATCAGTTAGAAATCATGTAGGGAGGAATAGTACAAACTGAAACAGCTACAGTGACAATGATGTCTGATGAAGAACTGCAGACAACCAGTACACCTCCAACAGGCAAACAACTTATTTTACTTTGTGGTGCTGCAGAAAGGAATCCACTAACATTGCACCAGCTCGACTTGAGTCATGGTTAGGTGTGACCACCCCCAAAACAATGGAAAAATACCATAAGGCCATAATAAGTAAACTGTATGTGGAGCAGATGATCTATGAAGAAATCCTCCATTAGCTGACATCAGCTTGAGCTGAAGTAGAAAAAAAAGGTTGGAAACCAAGCGTTCAGAGTCGTCTGAAGCCAGTGCTTTTTGCTCATAGGGATTACTTCTATATACATTTACCTCATCATTTGACCCTTTGACATATGTACATGACTGAAAATAAAATAAAAGCATAAAAGGCCCCCTTTAAGTTTACAGTCATGTTCAGACAGATGAGTTTCTGATGAATTCACAAGTTTAAATCAAACTCCATGGTACCCAAAATGCGTATACGCAACAAAGCAGCAACAGCTTTCCCATTAGCAGTCACCAAACGATCATTACCTGTGTGGGGTACATATTTGGAGCATGTTGGTCACTCTGTCATTAAAACTGACAGCATTTAGCAAATGTTGTGTGTTGCGGCACAGATCCTAACCCTATTCTCTTGTACAGTGCATGTTTCCCACACTGACTTGCACAAAAACAACACACAAAACCCTTTCTTGTCTCGTAACATCTCACTTCGTCACAGTCAACTCTTCACGTCTTTTTTTTTTTCTTTTGCTGGGAGGCCTTTTCTCTTTAACTCTGTCATGCATTTATTCCTTTTCATCTATTCAGCGTCACAAAGCAGAACCTGTTGATATTTTGTAAAGCTCCCAATGAGTCACTGTATGCTCACTCCGTCCCATTCTCCCACTCTCGGTCTCTCTCACTCACTCACACACACATACACAGAGTAGTGCTATTTGAACAGCTGTGCTCTGCATTCTGCATGTTTATTAGTGCCATTGTGATGGTGCTACTCCTGTCATTTTTACCCCTTCTCCCTGCACTCCTTTCTAGCATCACTAAGGGAAACTATAGAGGAATTCAACTTGCTAACCTTAATGGTCTGGTGTTGGTGGCAGCAGTGAGAATTGTTATGGAGCAGTGGCATTTTATGCATCCTAGTCATGCGTGCTTAGGCCATTATGGTCGCTCTGAAAATCTAATCTGAAATCTTATTTAATCTTCACACACAGGCTGGGTGTGAATTATGAAATTAGGATTCCCAAGCTCGTACATCTATAATACACACAGACACAGACACACACACAACTGTACTCACCTAGCGTTCTAGACATCACTGGTAGGGCTGAACTCAAAACCAAGATGGATACACAGCAACCAATAATCTACAAAGAGAAGAGATCAGTTATTCATCAAAGTTCAAATGTCCAATCAATCAAGTATGAGAGAAAAAACTATGAGAATTTGGGGAAGATTCAGCAGTGATGTGACCATTCATAAACACACAGTACTTGATGTTAAATTGGTTCCACATATTGTACAGTTGGTACCTCTGAAGTTGCTCATTACCAGGTTCTTTCTATTGTCCTTTCAAGTCCTTTCACTGGAGCGTCATGGCTAGTTAACAAGCCTCACCACTCCCAAACTCATTACCAAGTGAATAGGTGCCACTATGGGCCAAACAGAGCACACATCCTCCATCCCCCCTCCCTTCCCAAAAAACCCACTCTCCCTCTGATGTACAAGAAAGGAGCTTGCACTTTGCCAGTGTTTGCGCAACCCACAAACAAATATTGGACAGATCAACTAAAGCCATTGAGGGGCCCTGAGGAAAACATTAGTGAGCAGTAGGAGTTTGGAGTAGAGAGGAAGGCGGGAGAGACAGGGGGGAAAATGAGGAAATAGATGAAACACAGGGGGTCCAAAACACAACAGTACCTTGGGTGCATTCTCAGCACCCTTGCCCCCACTTCACCCCACCCCACCCCCTGTCTTTCCATTCCATCTTTACCGTTGTCATGGTTGTGTCATCCTTCCTGGGAGTGAGTCCCTCAAAGACGCGCAGGCTGTAGAAGCCAACGACAGAAGACACCATCAAGTAGCTGTTCAGCAAATCAGTCAAGGACCAAAAACACTTCTCTGCTGCTAGCAAAGCAGCTTCATTGAGTCGTCTTTTTAAGTGTCCTAAATCTGCACCTTTTCAGCTGTGATAAAAGGTGATGAAAAAGCAGAACATATCTTCCGGAAGGTGTCTGGCTAAACTATGTCCTGGGTAAACAAAGCTGGCTTCACAATGTTGCTCTTGGCCATGGAGCATGCTACTCCGGCCACAGACAAAGGGGTGGTCACTGAAAGGATACAACATGAGGATGATCTCCAGCACTGCCTGAGCCACGCCAAATGTGGACAGAGAGGTGTTCCCGATGCCTCGGTCCTGGTGGATGGAGACACAGACAGAAAACTGGGTTATTCAGTGTCATGACACACCAACCTTATATAAACACATCACAAATAAAAAAAAGAAGAAAAAAAAGAAAATGGGAAACGACTGCACTGCAGGCATTTGTACACACATGCAATTACAGAAATCCTGCAAAGTAAGTTTGCGGTGCATGAAGAATTTCCCCACTTGAGAACGACAGAATCAAATTGGCAAAGTAATGAATGGAACAAGATGAAAGAGACTCTCTTCAAATCACTGTCGATCATACAATATGTGAACAGGTGTTCAAACAAAAACGGCACATTGCTTACGGTAAGAAGAGTGTACAAGCTGAAAGCGCGCTAAAAACATAAAAACAACAAAACAAATACTTCAGCAAACACAGTGGGCGTACTGGCCCTAAGTCCTTGGTGGTTTGGGCGCGAAGGGGGGGTGGGGCAGCAAAAAGACATACACCTACATAGGCTGCACATACCAAGCATCTGTGTTGTCAAATGATAAATATTTGCTTTTGTCAGACTTGGCACCGGGGCTGATCCTCCGAAGGATCAATGTATTGTAAGGGGCACCCAGAGTGCCATACACTATGTCCACAAATAAGAGGTGACCATAGACTGCTCACTTTCAAATTATAGAAGCTGTACTGAAAAAAACTGTATGCTGCACATTTAGATCTTTGGATAATGAAATGGACATACGTAAAGTACATATGATTGCAAACCATTTTACAGAATAGGGTCTTCATTATGCCTATAATATACACCATATTACAATAGCGTTTAGTCCTGTATCATGTGTACATAGTTAGAAATAAAGCCATGCAATTCAAAAACATCACCGTGCCAAACCAAAGTATGACATCAATGTACAGTTTATATATCCAGCATTTACTTTTCTTGCAATATCAATTTACAAATGCACAATATATATTTAGAATATGGTCCTAGTTTTAGTTTATTTACATGTTTTTAATTGTATTTTATGTCTTTCTTAGCCACCTAGAGTGCCCTTATGTTGATTTGTTTTGTAAAAGAGCCTGAAGAAAAAAGGAAAGCCTGGCAGGTTGTTTCATGCCTTTTTATGCAACTGTCATCCCTGGGAGCTTACTGCAGAGCCATGGTGCAGTGCTCTTTCTCTTACACAGAGAATTAGCAGACAGCATCTGATGTCATTTATTAATGGAGGGAGGGTGGGCATGCATTAAGGTTGTGTGCGTGTGTGAGTATGTGCACACGCTCGCTCGCAGGACAGCGAGCTTTCACAGTGCGCCTCCTTTCAACTCTTACCCCCAACTCCCATCACCACCCAAGGGGAGGAGGTGGTGGTGGTGGTGGTGGGAACCTGCAATATCCTGGGAGTAAACATGAACAATAAACAGGGACTGGACTGACAACACTGAGGCCCTCTACAGGAAGGGACAGACCAAGCCGTTCTTCCTGAGGAGGCTCAGGTCCTTCAACAAGTGCAGTAGGCTGCTGCAGATGTTTTACCAGTTTGTAGCAGTCAATGTCCTTCACTTTCCGCGGTATGTTGGGGGTGCAACATCAACACAAGAGATGCCAACAAACTGAACAAGCTGGTGAGGAAAGTTCTGTAGTTGGAACTGAACTTGAGAATCTATAGGTGGTTGCGGAGCAGAGTATGAGGAGGAAACTGGAGCCTATTCTGGAGAAGTCCTCCCATTCCCTGATGATCAGCTAGTGAAGATGAGGACAGACTCATCCTTCTTCAGCACACCACAAAACGCTTTGGCCAGTATCCATCAGGCTCCATACCCAAGGCTTGACCCCCATGTGAGAATTTTAAGACTTGCACTACTGAATTCTGCATGGACTTTGGCATATTTGCACACAAACTCATGTTTTCATTCATATTCCTATAGGGACATTTATATTTCTTGATAGACTGAGACTATTTTTTGATAGACTATACACATGTACATATTTATTGATAGACTGAGACTATTTCTTGATAGACTATACATATGTACATATTTATATTTATTGATAGGTTGTACATATGTTCACTTGTGCAGAGATCCTGTGCAAACATGTCAGGCTAGCCACTCTGTGCTTTATTTTATCTTTAATTTTATTTAGATTTTTATCCTTATCATCTTGGTTTGGTTCTGGACTCTTACCTGTACCTCTCCTGTGTTTTATTCGTATTGCTGTTGCTGCTATAACGCCTGAATTTCCCTCCAGGGTTTATTAAAGGTTTATCTTATCTTACTTCTTTTCATTCCAGTAGCAGGAAGGGTAATGGAGTGTGTGTTTGTGTGTGTCAAAGAGGAGAGAGTGGGGGGGTCAGCAGGGGGAGACTGGTAGATTTGTCTGTGATGCCTGCAGCAGTGGAGTCAGCAGACACATTGCATATGTTGCTTGGGAGATTAACACCTTGCAATACCTGTGCACTGGCATGGTTGTCAGCCTGTCACAGATGCAAAACTATACCTCACGTCCACCACCTGACTATTTGACCTCGGGTGTGTCCCATAAGTAAGGGAAAGTGTTTTTAAAACTTTATTTCAACATACAAAAACAGGGTGTATATTTACTAATCAAGACAGACCCTCGCAAGTTCCACTTCTGAGCACTTGCTCTACAATGAATGCTTTATCTTAAAGAGTATAATCTGCTAGGTTGACACCAGTTTAGACAAACAAACAAACCCCAAAGTGTGCATGTGATTACCAAACCAAAGATCATCCTACTGACATCAGTGCACATGTATCAGTCAACCACAGTACAGATACTGATTATTGTCTGGTCTGTTTGTGGGGATATGAGTGAAAGTCTGTCTCTATCAAATACGTGTCCTATGCAAACTTTTTATTATGACTATCTGTCAGCTTCTTTAATCTTTGGTCAATAATAATATCATAATTAAGTTAGCATTGGTAGTTTAAAAATGCCTATGTCTATTCCTCCAATATTTGTGATTCATTAATGGGAGAGATTCCAACAGCACATTTGGACATACTGTTTGCTCAGACACCATCCATATTGTGGCTGTATCTTAAGTCATTTAAGTAATTAAAGCTATGAGCTGTGCTATCTATTCTTTTGGCCATGGTAGTTTCTTGTATTTAATTCGACTTTATCTTGCCATAAAAATGTCAACATTATTTCATCTAATTTCTTAACTGTAGCGCTAAGGACATTTGTTGGCAAAGAGTGTGACAACAGTAGTCCCAGGGGTGCATTCACTCTCACTGTGAGACCATCTTGTCAAATTGCTCCTTATTTCAGTAATCGGTTTCCCATAATTAGTTCTAAGTAATAGCAAAGTGACAGGTTTAATGACGGTGCAAGTTTGGATTCCTCACCCCCAACATTTTCATCTAGTTCTGCTGGGTGTCACGCTACAGCATAGTTTCTATAGATTTTGATATTCATTCACATTGTTCGTCATGGTCACTTTTGCATAAATGACATCGGGAAAAGATGCAAACACACAAGGAACAAAGGATCATCATGCATATGCAGAGAGGTCATAGCTAAGATGTGCATGCGTGTTAAATCTGTAGGTGCTGTTTTGCAAGTTATTGTTTAGAGAAGGGTGACTTCAGTGAGGTGAAAATTGCAGTTTGCTTGCATCTAATTGTCCATTTTACAAAATACAGTGTCAAGTGTGGTGGCTACCAAAGAGGAGGGTCTGCAGTAATAATGTTATTGGTCCTTCTTAGTGCTTGTTTATCAAGCTGTAAAACGCTGTGTCCTTTGACAGAGTCCGTCCCCCCCCCCCCCCCCCCCCCTTCTTCCCCTTGTTGTTTCTTCAGCTCCATACACCTGCTCTTCCTCATCATCCTTCCCCACCTCTATCCTCTGCTCTCTAAAGCTGAGGGGGCACTGCTCAGTATGCTAAGGACTGCGGAGGGATGCTTAGTTGGAAGGGAAGACAAACATTGACAGGGCAATTCCATTGTGCTCTCCCCCCACAACAATCAGTGCATCGGGGCCTCATTTGACTTTCCCACAGTCTGAGTCTCTTTGCTCTTTGCGGCATTACCTCAACCAACTCTCAAGCAAGCCACTTTCTATCCTTCTTTACATCAGTTTCTCTCCTCTGTCCTTATCTCCTTTCCAGACAGTGTACAAGTAACTGCAGAGGAGTTTCTGTGCTAAAGGGGTAGAAGGTTTGAAAGCTGGGGGATAGGGTTAACGGTGTGGATAGATGGATATCATGTCAGTATCGATTGTTTTGGAGGATGAGAACCCCAGCCCCAGCCCCACCCCCCACCCCCCCACCACCCCACACACACACCCACTCCCGTCCCTTTATCCCTCGTACTGCTGTGAGATCAGAGGTGTGGCATTCATCCAGCTCAACAAACGCGTAAACCATTTAGTGGGGCCACACTGTCAGGGAGGACAGCTTCAAGCTGCATGACAAGTGTAATTTGGGGGATTTTCTGCGACGCGTCCTGCCAAAGAAAACATCTCTGCTCAATAAAATAATTGGAATGTCGAGGGCAGCTCTGTCAGTTACCCGCAAGACGCAAAATGAAATGAGGGAGAAATAGGATACATTATGTTGCCCCCTCTCAGACAAGAATGCAACCACAAACGTATGCATACACACACGCACGCACACGCACGTCTTGTCACTGCAGATGAGACGAGATAAGGAGAGCTTAAAACACATTGCATGTTAGGCGGAGATGAGAATCTCTGAGAGCCATTCCACACTTGGTTAGTCAGCTTCACAGTAAGAGCACCTTCACCTGGCCCTGTTCTGAAGGAAAAGCAGCTTATTCACCCACTGTGGACTTGAGACGTGTAGCTAGCTCATTGAATCTGCACACTGCTGTGAAATGACTTTCAATGAGCTTCCAAAACAAAACTGGGAGCACAAGGTTGGGTCCTGATTAACATCTGGTCAGGCCTTTTCTTCCAACATGCACCTGAGCATATCCGGAATTTGATTTATGTCTCCGCCAGGAACATGGCAGGTCTGATAGGCAAGCTGTTTTGCAGTTTACATTCTGGGCGTGTGTTGGTGTGCGTGTGTGTGAGTGTGGGGGGTAAAAATGTACTGCAGTAGGCTTACTGTGGATCCCTTGGGCATGGCAGTCTCATCCACTAGAAGGTAGAGGATATTCAGTGCCACCAAAAGAACTGAGATTGTCTGCAGACAAAGAGGAAGATAAAGATTTGTTTACACATGGTATAATTATAAAAATGATTCATTAAATCCTAAAAGTATGGGGCATCATGATAAAATTGAATTGCTGGTTCCTTTCTTATCCTCAAGGATAGTAATGCATAATAACTATCTTGTGATTGTAAACTTTAAGCTTCTCAAGACCTGAGCAATGTGGGGGTTGTTTGATGCACGTGCCATAGCACTCACATGGCCTTTCTGCCTTATCTAACAATATCAGACGGCATAAACGGTATTCCCACACTATAATCTGTCGAAAATCACCATTGTTGCAGGTGGCTATTCAGGATTTTCTTAAACAGCTATTAAACAAAAGTAGTTTCCCCACCCAGACTCTGGGAAACTGTAAGAGGATGGGGTTTGAGGTACAGGTTGTTAGTCCCGATGGCCACCAGCCAGGCTGTACACGCCATGAGTAAACAGTTTGGGCTTAATGATAGGTCAGTCTCTGCACTCACCGTTCCTGCAAGCAGGCTCAGCATCACTATGGGATACAACAAGTTCTTCTCCCAACCTGATGCTTTTTTTCTTCTCTCTGTGAGGAAATGAGAAGAAGATTAAATCAAATTGTGAGGTTATTTGTCTCATGGAATATATGTGTAACCAGCTAATGAAGTAAACTCCTTCATCTTACTCACCACTTTCCAACACTGATTAATTAATATCATCAAAGACAACTGCTAAAACCTCAAGCCCTCTGGCTTTGTTCACAGTGTTTGTACAACTTAGTTTGGTAAAACATATCGTGAGTGTGTGTACCAAACACAGTCCCACCTCTCATTGCAACCACCACCCCCTCCAGGTAATATAGATTTCATAACCTTCAGAAATTATGCTCTTCCTCTTTAATTAGCCACACTCATCATTGCCTTAATTAGTGGAAACAATAATAAATCCTGGATAAAAAGAAATGCAACAAAATGAATTCTGTGATTTATATTTTGGTAAGAGTGTGTGTGTGCATGTGGTGGGCAACTAATGTGCCTTCTTCTTCGAAGCCAGATGAAACATTTGAAGTTTATATCTTCCATCTCCCTAATATTTCAGCAGCAGTCATGTTTGTACACTGACTGCCTGCACTCCAAATGCACTACGTCTTGTGTTATGGACATCGGTCCTCATACGATGTGTATCTGACTGCCCCCTTGTCCTTGCCATATTGACTTTCTTTCTATATTTCCAACCTTGTTAGTCCTCCTTATTCTCAAAGTGCACCCACCCTGCCTGCCCGAGAGGTTTGCCAAGTGCACTTTATATGCACCATCCTTCTAAATTAATGACATCACTAAAAGGCTTGCTACAATATAAAGTTTGCATCTTGTCCAATATCCTAAGTGCCTTTGTGCTCTCCTCCCCCACCCTGCTCCCCAAAAGGCTCAGGCCTCATTTATAATATCCTAAAATGGATGGAAAATTATCAGGCAGTTCTGGTCCAAGTCCAAATTAAGAAATTAAGGCAGACGGCGGAGAAAGCGACTGCCTGTCAGCAATATGTAAAACGCAAACTTCTTGGCATATGTGTCCATGGAAATTCAAGGTCTTAAGACAAAATTTATCAGCCTTGTCACACAGTACAAATACTTACCCAATTTGTTTCTCTGATTTCTAATATTGTCCAATTCATTGTTGAGCTGGTGAGCAAAGCTTCCACGAGTATACACATGTGAGGTTGATCCTGCGGAAATGAAAAGCATTGAAATGAGTCAAATTTGTTGCATGATCAGGTGTTGTTTTAACAGATTAAGCACTTTTTTGTCTGATATGTACAGTACATCTCTTACATTAAATACATCATACATCAATTTGATGTATCTTTATTAAGCAACCCCATCAAAACAAGTAATCCTGCTCAGAACATAACAATGTGATCTCAAACAAGTGAAAATAATCTCTTATGTCAGGAGCTGTCTAGCACATGCCACAACTGGTTGAGTGGGCTGGAGAAGACAGCAAGGGATTCTCCAGGAAAACCACAAGGCCGGCTCATTTAAGGCTAATTTATCTATTTTACTCTGTTTTCCTTCCAGCTTGACGCACTAGCATAGAGGCCCCTTGGAGCCAAAGTGGAAGAGTATCCATTTGCATCCCCTGAGGTGATTGGCAGATCAAGACCAATTAGTTCAGTGTTACACCGTTACTAGCGTGCAATAAAAATACCATCTTTCATCTTTGTTACAGGAGTGAAGGACCAATCACTTTGATCAAACCTTTTTCTTCCCTCTGTTATTATGACACGCCCTGTCTGGATGGCTTTAAGTAGGCAAAAGAGGGAGATAGACAGTGAGAGAAAGAGCTAGCAGTCTTGTCTGTGCCCTCGCAGATACAGTACCTGTCCCAGGATCTAAGCCGGGGAAAGTTTGAACCCTCCGAGCAAATGTAGTCACAACACAACAGGAAATGTCACGGACAGTTCAACCGCTCTTTTACTCCAGAGACAAACTGAATGCTCGCCCTCGGGGTAGCCAAATCTGCTCAGCCGCAAGTGAACTAATCTATCACCTATGTGCACAACATATCCCAACATGGCCTTGCCTGTCACCTTAGACAGATAAATCATTGATCAAATGAATAGTGGGTTCTTAATAGGCATAAAAAAATAACTATAAACAAAGAACAATATCAGCACTTGTTCGAAGCCCTAGTGGAAAATCGTGAGAATTTCAACTGCAGTATCTACAGTGACATCAATCCAGACTGAAGTTAAATATATCCTCCTTCTCCTTCTGCTGGCAGCATCAAGTAAAAGACTGAGTTACAGCGAGGCAGAGATGCTGAGTGAGGCTTCTGGCGGCCAGGAAGGCCCAGAGTAATTCAACGTACCCTCTCCAACCTTCACCACAGTCGAAAAATTACGTCATCCACAAATATGCTAAACACCATGCTGAGACAACAGAGGCACTGGCAAGGTCATTGTGCCGCATAGCATCTGGACAGGCGCTCTGTTGCTCTGCTATCAGCAGATCAGGGTCTTGAAAGGGCAGTCTGGACAAGTGTGCATAACATTTCCTGTGCTGCAGTATGTTCATGTACTCCAGTTTCTAGGTTGTAATTTGGGAACACCTAAGCTAATTATCTGCAATCATACACACAATGGGCATTTTATTGTACATTGCTTGCCTCTAAATACCTACCCTACCTGAATTCTATAAAGACAGATATTCAACAATGTTCTTCCACTTTCATGATGCTATGTTAAGATCAGGGTACTGACGCAATCTAAAGTGCCTTTCATGTTCCTGGTGCCGAATCCTTATTCTTCTGTATTCTTTTTTATTATTTTGTTTATATATATTATGTTTAAACTAGGTGCAATGTGCCCATAAAGAGATGCACCTGATCAAAAATTGGTACTCAGGATTTAATTGTGACCTAATTCAATATTGTTCATTATTATGCCATCAAAATCCCCGTAGGCAAGATGGATTCATAGATTCACACTGTTTTCTTGAGGTGTAACAACATTCATATTAGGAAAACAAAGCAAAAGCCAATTGTGCAAAAGTAATCTCTGCTTTGTTTACAAAACAAAATATGACAGCAGTCATTTCCCTTCATTGTAAGCAGTGCTATTTCCTTGGCAACTAAAGATAATTTTCATTATTCATCTATTAAATACTGATTCAATTAAGTGATGTATACAAAATGTCAAGAAATAAACAAAACTGAATGCCCATTGCAACAAACCAAACACTGGCTCTATAGAGGGCATTTTGTGCTTTTGCAAGTTTCGTGACTGCCTTAGGTTCTCCTACACACTTGGAAGGGGAGGCATATTAATTTGGTTGCAATCTGCAACCTCACCGCCAGATACCTTTAAAGGACCAGTGTGTAGGATTTAGTGGCATCTAGTGGTGAGGTTGCAGATTGCGACCAAATGAATACACTTCTAAGTGTATAGGAGAACCTATGGTAGCCGCAAGACTCACGAAAAATGTGAAAGGCCCGCTCTAGATCCAGTGTTTAGTTTGTTCAGTCTAGGCTACTGTAGAAACATGGCGGTACAACATGGTGGCCTCCATGGAAAGGACCAGCTCCCTATGTAAATATAAAGGGTTCATTCTAAGCTAACAAAAACACAGTTCTTAGTTTCAGGTGATAGGTATACACTACTGAAAATATACATATTATATTCCATTTATGCCAATAGATCCCCATAAATAACACTAGTGCTTTAAGTGTTAGCAGCTTATCTGGTAGTTCAAGGGGCATGTCTCTAAACATTTCACTTGTTAGCTTCATCATGCCCATGACAAGAGAACAAAAGACACAAATGGCCAATTAGCCAATTTCAAACATAACTGACTGATCTGCAACATTAAAAATATCAACACTGTCATTACAAATGGACAATTGCATGTAAAGGGAGGACAACAAAGGGCCAGACATGTAAATAAACGTAGATCCATCAACTGATGTGACTCAACAGTCCACATCTACAAACACAAACCGGGTAAGAGGATCGGGATAATCTGTTTGAGGAGCTGGATGCAGAGCGGACACAGGTGAAGCAAGAAGACAACATTGCTCGCCTCTGGAGTGTGTCCTGTGAACTGTTCCTGAACCGCCTTCTACTCAGCGCTTGTAGCAGATCAAAGGAAACACAACGCTTCAGTTTCACCAATGTGTGAGCGTGAACATCGAGTGTGTGCACGTACATGCAGTATGTGCATGAAAAACATTCATGTCTGATAAGGCTACATTGATCAACATCCTCCTTTACCACTAATTCCCACATGTTTAACAGGCAAAAAAATGGTTTGCAACTTGCCCCAGTGCACCCAAGGAGAAGCTGACCACTGTTATTTTTTTGCCTCACAGAGACTTGAAAAGATCAAACAGTCTTGGAGATGATAAGAAACAGATTACAATTATTCTATCTGTTAGTTCAAAGCAGGGCCGTGTGGAATGAGCCCTAAGGAACCCTACGCTTAGGTGGCAGTCTATGGAGCTGCCCAGCGTAGCATTCGAAAACATGCGTTATCAGGCAGCGATCTCCCTTACCACCCTGGTTTGAAAAGACGCTCATCCTCTTCATTTACTCGCATCTGTACACTTGGTTGTGTGCTTGAGTTAATATTAAAGTAGGTTTTGGAACTTGGCCCAAATACTTCCTGCTTTTTGAGATTATTCAACGTCAAACAAGGAATTTGGGAACACAGAGGGTTTGACATGAAAAGGAAATGCAGGCTAAAAAAATAACGCCTTCACCATTCCCAAACTCAGCCTCTTTAGACTTTCACTCTGTTCCAGAGAACAGCACAAGTCTCCTGGTCTCTTTTCATAAGTCACTAAAAAGTTGGTGCTCTTTAATGTTCACTGCACCAATTCAAAAGTTCTTGTAAAACATTTAATTTCCATCATATTACCAAGGCTGCCATTCAAGGACTGACATTAAATGAGGCAATCATTTCGCCAGCAGTAACAGTGGCAGTGGAGTGTTTTGAATGAATCCCTAAAACCTTCCTAAACATAAAATATGGTCCTTGCCATGGCGGCTGCTTTGCCCTTAAGCAGAAAGTTATGAGAATGGGAAAGCTGTAGAGAAAGGCCAGTGTTAAGTCTGTGTGGATTTTTCACTAGTGTCTGTGAATGTCTGTGTGTGTGTGTGTGTACCTGGCTAGATTTTCAATGCTAATTGATTCCAGTGTGGTGCGCTCCATCACACCCAATAGGGCAGTCAACCCCTCCCCTCCCCTATAATGTGCCAACACGTCTCCCACAGACATACCGTTTAATCTCCTCTGAAGGGCTTCCTCTTGCAAATGGATGCAGTAAATCTGCTCATCCAGGTCCTCCAGGATCTGAAGGGGAGGGAGGAGAGGAGGAAGAGATGAAATGGGTTATAATTAGGCCCAAAGTGGGACTGGAGAGATGGCAGATGGGTAGATGAGTTGGTGATGTATTTGTAGTCCTCTGTCATGCATGTAAATGGCTTCAAGTATGAGCGGATCAGTTATAGTGCAACTCTGTAGTCTTTCAGAGAAAAATCTACCTTTAAAAGTTAGAAATGAAACCATACAATACCTTGTTCTACTGATAAACACTATTTAAAATATGTACGACAAATAATTACTTACTGTTGGCTTCACTAGTAAAAGGCCCATGACAGTGAACATTCGAGACAATCCCACAGGAGTGCACACTGCATAGTAGACAAAACATCATTAGTTTGACTATTTAACCACAGTAAGGTGAACTATTAAACACTACATCAACTGGGATACTTTGCTTGCTTCA
This sequence comes from Scomber scombrus, assembly GCF_963691925.1. Taxonomy (NCBI): domain Eukaryota; kingdom Metazoa; phylum Chordata; class Actinopteri; order Scombriformes; family Scombridae; genus Scomber; species Scomber scombrus. The sequence goes on from NC_084989.1 coordinate 16,007,607, forward strand.
GTATGTATGAGATTAAATTTAAAGGCTTACTTAATAAAAGTAGTCCTCCCATCAGAGATATGCAGGAGTAGAGGTATGGTAGGTAGAATTCCCAAAGGTCTACAAACAAAAAAATAATAATCAAAATGTAGACTTTACAGGAAAAATTTGACATTTGGAAGGTATGGAAGAAGCAGTTCTAGTGCGTAACTCCCTGCAGAATCAAAACTTTAAATTTTTACATTTTGGTTTGTGAACAGAAAAAACAAGTATGATACAATGTGTGTGTGTGTGTTTTTATGAGCTTTAGACGTAATGGTGGTGTGTTTTTGGTCTTTATGGTAAGCTAATCGACTACCGGCTCCAGCTTCCTACTTAATGCACAGACATGAGAGAAGGATCGATCTACTCATAAAAGCAAATTTCCTAAAATGTCAAACTACGTATTTAAAAAATACAACAAGAAATGTGCACATAAATGACACTACATCATTGATAAACATACCGTAGAGGGACTCCATACTGGCTGCATCATTGTCAATGAGTGCGGATGCCACCCACACAATGCCCAGGATGAGAAGAGCCAGCAGGAAGAGCATCACAAAAGTCTCTAGAATACGAGCCCTAATGCCCTATTAGAAGTATACAGAAAGAGAGCAGTCTTAGGCATAGATAATAAATTTGGTATATCACACTTAAACAAAACAGTACATCATATTAAGGCTCAAGTGTGTAAAATCAAATTGATTTTCATTACACTGTACTGGAAGGTGGCATTTCATACCTTTCATATCCAATTTTTAAACATAAAACAAGATTCATTTACTAGACATCTCCCCCCTCCTCCCATCCTGCCACGCTCATACTAAACAGCATCATTTCCATTCACAGCACACAAACATGACATAAATGCTCCCACAGATTCCTGTGTAAAACAGCTCTTTTATACACACATATTGTGGTCTATAAAGTGGGTCTAACGGGGGCTGGCGGTGGCTGAGGTGAAATTAAAAAGAGGGGGGGGGGATGCTGTAAGAAGCATGAAGCCTGGCTGGGTCAGCTACTGTCTGCGATCAAGAGCAGGCCTTCCATCTGGGGCAGATTAGGAGGTTCCCTTAGCACAGTTGTGTCCTGGGCCAAGCAGACGAGAGGGTTTTGGGGTAATTTGGGTTTTCCGGGTCACAAACTGCTGAGTGGTTAATAAAGTCCTCTTCTACCTGTTCACACAGTTTCCATTTCCCCCCCTGCTGGAGAGCCGAGCTGTCTAGCTCTGTAAGATAGATAGGCCTTCTAATACACATGTCAGGTTGGCTGCCAGGCACAGGATAACAAGTGCTCTCTGCATTTGGAGCACTGCTTAAATTGGGTGCATATGAGCAATTTGTTACCAGCTAACATAATGACTTTGCGGTTGCTGTTCAGTATTTGCCAACAGGTACATGAAGGGGGTCCCTCTTTGAAAGTTCCCCCTGCTAATCATGAAACCACTTTATAGAATGGAAATGGTTTTGTTTCTGCAAATTAAATCAGACAAGGCTGGGGTTTTTTTTTTTAACTTCATGATATTGTAGGTGGTAGTCCACAACTCAGTTCATGAATGTCATCCAAACCACCTGTCCTTTAGCATTTGCATTACAATTTGGGTCACTGGTTAACACTGGTCTCCTCTCCAATGCGACCTAAAATACAGTCTCTTCTAAATAACTCATTAGCTTTTATGTCTTTTACAAGCACCTCTCTAACATACAGTATATACACAGACACACTCATGAGTCACACATATTATGACTGGCCCATTCAGTCCAGACTTAAGATGATAATGTAGGAATTTAGGCTTCTTCTCAAATTCCATTCATTGTCAAGGGTGAAAATCCCTTTTAGCATCCTTTTGCTATTACTGAGCAATCACTCCTCTCTCACATCCTCTTACAGAATTTTCTAGCACAACAGAGAGGAAAGTGGGCAGGGTCTGGAGTGCCCCAGTGTGGCCAAGGTGGACACTGCAGCTACCCGACAGGTAATGATAAAAGGAGGAAAGTGGGCCTGATAGAAACTTTAGTCAGCATGAAATTAGTCTAAAAATATGTTGGTAATATATAATGAATAAATAGTCAGCACTAATAAATGTATCGCAGAGATAATACATTTTAAGAGAACTATAGATGTATTGTTATGCCATTAACAAATTCATCCCTGAGTGCAGATCAACACACACGCACACGCACACGCACACACACACACACACACACACACACACACACACACACACACACACACACACACACACACACACACACACACACACACACACACACACACACTTATGACACACACACACACACACACACATGACACAGACATTAATTTTGCTGACTGCTGTGTGCTCTTTTGTACGCACTCGCAAACTCAAAATAGATGGATGCTGCAATCAAGCATCTCGTAGCACAGCTCAACGGGGCAGTGGGGAAAACACTCAACACCGCTGAATAAAAAGGAGATGTGATAGAGAGAAATGAAGAGAGAGACAGAAAGAGAGAGAGAGAGAGAGAGCATCTCATTCCCCAGAGGTAAGAGAGGTGAGAGAGGAATGCTTTCAGGGACTTCAGCCACGTCCCACACGCGCTTTCTTAAGGATGCATCAGGACAAGACGAACCCGCAGGCAGGACGCGCGTCCGTTCAAGCGCACCAGTCCACCTTAACAAGCTGCCCATGCCATGCTGAAGGTGTATTCCCTTTAGATAGGTCTCTCAATCATTTATAAGGCTCAAATCATTACCCATTCAGATCATTTAGGGCAAAGGCAATGCTTGTCACCTCACTTACTATCATCCCTGGTTCCTGCCTCACTGGAAGAACAATCCACTGTGACAGACATGATTTAACTGTGCAGCAGAAAGAGGACACTGAACTGTGGGCACTGATTGGTTTCATTGATCCATCCACATGCATGACATTGCACACACTCAAAGTTCTGTGTAGCCTTAGTTATTCTTACAAGAAAGAAAATTGAGCACTTTGTTCCTCATCACAAAAGATTAGCAAGAGCAAATGTTCTCTGCAATAGTCGAATACTTTGAAATAATTATGGTTTAAAAATAGGTGAATCCATCTCAGCCATCATCATTGATCAAAGATAAAACTGTCAACTGGTGAAGGAAAAAAAGAAAAAGACTTGTGCCTTGGCATCCAGAGCGCCCGCTGAAAGTTTCTATTCTTGCCATTCTAAATGTGTAACTACCTCTAAATATAGCAGCTCTGAAATATTCAGCATCCCCCGATCCTCACAGCGACATCGAGTGAGGGGCTGGTTAACTGCAGCTATGCTCGTACAAGACAGGAAAGACTTCCAAGAAATGCATGTAGCGGCCAGATAGAAAAGTAACCGCTTCATATGCAGCACCAAACAAACATGGATGAATTCCCGTACGCACACAAGACAAACGCACGACCAGCCAAGTAAATAAACCTCCAAATCCACCCAATTACACAAAGCCGCAGAGGGCCTGGAAACAGTTCACAAGCTTTTTCGCCTAGCTTGCGCTGCAGAAACACTAAAGCGCAATCTGCCACTGTCTTTGATGTAGTACTTTGACAGATGAATCAAGCAGAGAGTTCACTTCTGGAAGCCTACAGCCACTGCGCAATGGTTGACAAGTATAATAGAGAGTGTGATGATACTTGTGCTAGGATTTTGGTGGGGGAAAAGAGTGGGGAAAAGAGATGGACCAAAATTAGACAAAAGAAGAGAGTTAGGTGGTGCAGGAACTTCCTAGTTGCCGCCATCAATCCTCAGCAAGTCAGCAGGCGGTGGCAAAGATCATCCCACAGACCATCCTTCTGCGCACTGTCATGGGCGTGTGGAACAAGGGCCAAGAGTGTAAGTGAGGGGTGGGGGGGTAGGGTCTTTTTCACTCCCAAGCAAAAAGGACTGCCCTTTTTGCTACAGACATGCCAGATGCCCGGGGACCTTATTAGTGTATCCTTCAACCGGTCGGCCACAGCGCAATGATTGTGTCAAAGACAGAAAGCAGAGGAGAGGGACACTACCCTGTAAAGCTGCTCAATGAACTTCTAAAGACTCAATGACACGAGAGCATGGAAAATGATCGGTATCACATCGTATTGTTCAAACCAAAATGGCTTTTGGGAAGTGAATTAAAATTCCCGTTTCCATGCTGGTTTCCATGATTGGTTCACCAGATGAGTGAGAAAACATCATACGTCTTGAAGCTGCTGCCTTCATTTAATTCTTCTGTTGCCAAATTTGTTTGCATCCCCTACAGTGATGACAGCTTGTTCTGATTACAGAAAGGTGTCAGACTGATAAGTCTTTAAAGAATAAATGACTGTATCCTAGGTTTTGTCAAGAAAAGGTTGGGACCAAGTACACCTATAGTTGCCGATCAACATAATACTCTGCTCCACTTTAAGTAATGTAAATGAGTTGGAGTAATTCAGTCAGGACATCTTGTTTTAAAAATCAACAAAAACGGCTAAAAATCTGGAACCGCATCAGTCAAGTTTCCAAACTTATCGCTTAGTTTAGAAAAACTGAGTCATGAGAGGAGGGGGGAAGAAATCCTGAGCAACTCGCTTGTTCTTTTTTAAATTCCCAGCTCGAACTAATATGTTGCCATGGTAACGAACATTGTAACAGACAGCTTTAGGGAGACATTGTGACCTTAAAGGAAGGTATGTAAACACCACTTTATATTCTCCGGCTGGCCCTCACCGAAAGAAGGCCTGGGAAAAATGTCTGCATGTGCAGGAGATTTGAAATAAATATCCAGGCCCCCATTGTGGAGCTCCAACAAAGAGGAGTATCTTAGTAACACCACGCGGGTTTTTCTCGGCGAGACATTTTCTCCCCCTCCCGCCCCTCCCTCCACAATAAACACACTTCTCATCATCGGCGGGTTAGGGCTTAGGATGAGATTGATGAGGAGTTTCTTTAACTACCAGATGAAACCTGTTGGCCCTTTGCTGGGTCAGTCAGGGGGTCAGACTCGTTCCAACTCGTTTCAGGATCAAACACATTTCAATACTGTGGGTAAGACTTGGAGACTTTTCACTACAAAGCATACTTGTAATAAAACACACTTTCAAAAAAATTTAGTTTTTTAAAATCGAAAATCTACTCAAACTGGCAGGGAAGAATTATATTAAAATGAACATTGTATTAATTCACAATACTGAACATGTGGTTTTCAGCTAGAGATAATAAACTGCTAACATCTAAGTGTTAGTGCTAAGAAAATAAGACATAAGTAATAAGCCAGGAGGTTGTAGTTGTCAAAACTTTTTTACCTTGATCTAATTGTTTTAGAGTAAATATAGCTTCAAGATATCACACTCATGTACAGTTATTAAGCCGATTTATTTCCCTTGATATAAATAGATTTCTGAACAAAGGGCTGTGCTGATGTCTTCACAGTCTTTGTCAGAACACTCTGATCATCTCAATAAGGATTACACGGATGGCTCTCATCATTATAATGCCATCTACTGGTGGTGTGGAGACAACTATATCAGATAAATGACAGGAGTGCTAATTTGGGCTTTATAAAAGGAAGCAGACACATTTTTAGCCACTCCAATGCCCCCAAAACATCCAAATAATACAAAGTGCTTAATTTAAGAATACTACTTTATATTCAAAATGCAGTGGCACAAATACGCCATTTCATAGAGGTTACTAAAACATGATTAGAAGCTAAAAACCTGAACTACAGAACGACCTTTAGTGGCCTCAGTGATGCAGCTCTTCTGCAAAGATTTGAGAACACAGCCGTAAAGTGGGAGACATTTTACAGCACCAAATAAAGCTAGATCATAACATCTGACATAAAGACCCTAAGTCACTCTGATTCATCCACAATTTGGACAATTTGTTAAACTATTAATCACTCAGGTGACAGAGCCTCTGACGAGCTGAACAGTTAACATTAAAAAAACATCCACATTTCAATCTTTATTCTGGTGGCGTCTTTTAGTACATCGTCAAAAGTAAACACAGCCACATGAAAAGGCTGACTTGCAACGTTAGCGGTGAAATTCATCATTCACTTCATTTCCGCAGTCAAAAGGACCTTGCAGTGCCATAACATTAGCCCAGAAGGTTAAAATGCCACATAAAACCTTATGACATTGTGGTCTAATACTGTTATTGGGGAAAGGGATAATATCACATTATAAAAATCTGGATCTGTGCTATACATTCCTCTTGCTGTCGGCTGCATGATTGACTCTGCAGGCAACCCTGTTTTTCTTTTTAGGTGAAACAGGAGTGTCACCTCCACCCCTTCCTTAGCACATACACAATATATACCTGGACGTGCACCTCAACATTGAACAGTGCTTCCTCTAAGCAAATTTATGGAAGATCAGTAGCAAAAAACAGTCTTGCTGAAATGAAAAACAACAAAAAGGGGAAAATGTGAAAGAGGCCCGCATCCTGCCTCCTACACATCAGGGTCTGTCCTCCACTGAAGAAATCCCACCGAAACAAATTAGTGGGCTGAGGAAGAAAAGAACTGGCTATACACTACAGTACAGACTAATTTTTATGTGCTTTTGCCAGGAGGGACATAAACCAGAGAGGTTTCAAACTGTGACACAGGATAGAGGTGTATTAAAAGTAAATCTTTCCCCCTCCATTTTGCGAGGCTCTATTGTGCTGTCATGTTGCTGCGACTTTATGGACTTTTGGAACACGAGCCCCCAACTTCTTTTTTTGGGGGTAATCAATTAAACGAGGAAGTTCGCTGAGCCTTACAACTCGATTATTAGCCTGTCCTTTTGAAGTTTTATTTTAGGGGGCTGGGGAGGGGGTGACAAGGAATCAGGCCTTAAATCAGTGGGGCCGATGCAGCAGTGTTGAAGCGTTTGCAGCCTATGGCCTTATTGAAAGGGTTTGTCAGAATGTGGCGCTGGGCGAAGACCAGATTCAGACTTTCATGGTTAATGAGGTTTCTGCGGTGGCAGTTACGGGCAGTGGCGTGAGTCAGGGAGAGGGCAAGGACTAGGCACCTGCTGCTGCTGCTGGTTTGGATGTGGAGAGGAAATCTCTTGCGTGGATAGCAAGGCATACAAATTAATTTATGCAAAGAAAACAGAAAATAAACTACATTTTCCATTTTATAGTTACCTCGTTTATTTGGCCTAAACTTTGAAAATCTACAGACTGTGTAGTTTTCTCCTTTGACTAACAGCTAATAAATCACTAATGCACAGAATCAGTGCAAAGTGAATTTCCAAAGAACAATTTTCTTATGATTTTTTAAAGTTTTTTCTAGGGTTTGAATGCCCAGGAAATAGAAAAGAACGGGATATGATTTTGACTAAGTAGGCAATGCTACCTAAACAGAATGAAAACTATACTTAAAAATTATGCTTAAAAATACCATAACAAAGAATTTAAGGCAACTAAACTAGTGGGAATTATGAAACATATGATTGTACCTTTTTTGATCCTGCAAACCCCTCAGACTCCAAGAAGAAATAAGCAAAGGGCATCAGGACAAAGAGGCAAAGGTTGGAGAACAGTGACACCAGGTTCCACAGACCTGTAGAAACAATTTATTACAAATTAATAGACAGCACCATTTTTAATGTGTTTAAAGTTCTTAAGCTTTGGGTTTCAAAAACAAGTTTTCAATTGAACATTATTACAGGGGAGTTGTGAAGTGAGGCCCGAACAGAGTGCACTCCTGTTTACTGCTTGGCAGGGTTATGTCGTGGACTCTAATGCCCCCTGGTGGCTGTTGAAACATCCGACAGTCTTGACGACATTGAGTAGTCAAACCAGACTATCACACAGAGGTCACATGATGCAGTGGTTTTGCAGATACAACTAAAGACTTAAATCTCATATGGTCAGGTTTTTAATCAAATGTTAAACAATTCAAGTAAAAATGTGTCAGCATTTAAAATACTGTCAGTATTTCTCAGTGCATGTGCTTCATTTGCTTTATTCTACAAGCCTGTAAGAATAAAGACTCTCTATTATTTCAGCACTATTAGATACATATAATTTCCAGTTCTATTCTAACAGGATATTTTTACTTCCTTTTCGTGTTTTACATTTTCCGCAGTGGGGTTGCTATCATTATCCCTTAATCACTAAGTCAATATTCTTAAGTTTTTTTCTTGACCTTCAAATACACCCAGCATAGTTTCAATGAATGTAACGGGTTACAGCAGCTTGGATTTGCTCCGTTTTTCTGATTAAGAGTCCAAAGACTTCAAAAATTATAAAGTATTCATGGATATAAAAATCCCAACAGAATCCCCACATTTAAGAAGCTGAATACAGCTAAAGTTTGCTCAGTAAAGACTTCCACTAAATGATTAATCGACAATAAAAATTATTGCCAATACATTTTCTGTCGATTAAGTAACAGATAACCAGTAATTTATCAATTGTTTCAGCTCTAGTTTGAGCAGTAGTGACCGTAACATGGAAAACTAATTTAGTGGAAAAGACAAAAAATGTAATTATGGGATGTGTTCAAACAAAGAGTTCAAAAAGAGTTCACACAACTCAGTCTATAATTCAGTCTGTATCTATGAAATAAGCATGTGTGGGAAAAATTAGTGCTGTAACACCACTCAAAGCTGACACTAGATTAACAGAAATTAATGGAATACACATTCAAACTACTAAATCTGATTAGTTGTTAAGAAAAAACAAATCACACTGTATTAGCAGCTCAGGTGTTTGGACAAGAATTCAAATATATTTTCTATATGATATTAATTAAAGATTAAACACTTTCAAAATAGCTTGTAAAACTGTTGTGGATCATTTTTAAACAATAATATTTCTTAGAAAGTCACATTTCATATTGAAGAAAATAAATTCTATTCATTTCTAATACTAAAATTAAACACTTCTTGCTAGTGAACAAAAACATCACTTTACCATGTATCGTTATTTAGACGTGTAATTCATATAAATGCCCAACATTTGACTAATATGACCTACAAGTAGAATACAACTGTTTGATAAACCAACATTTATCTGGTTACTAGATCATTGCAATTAGGACAGCATGGTAATCAATACACCAACTGATTCTGGCATTACTAGAAACAGTTCATTAGGATTAACATCATTATTCCAAAACATGTTAGAAGATATTTACAATTCCGAAGAGCAGAAATATTTTTAAATCAAATGAAAATGGATAGGAAAGGGAGAAAAAAGTATTTAACTAAAATATGTAGAAACGTATGAGCTGTGTGATCTACTGACCGTGAATGAGGGAGCCATTGAGCCACTGAATGTAATAGTTTTTGGGGAAGGAGAGGAGGATCTCATTACTAATGATTGAGAAAGGCAGGAGGAAGACGGCACCCCCTGACATTGCCAGGGTGAAGGTGCACAAGTACAATCTGCGAATGGAATCAAACACAGACGGACAAAAACACACAGACACAAACACAAGTGTTAGGACAAGTCCAGCACTAACACATGCAGAAAAGGTAATAGATTCATCCAAATCAGATTATATGTTCAATTTATTACTTAGTTATTGGAGGATTATTTTTTGGATTACATGTCATATCAAAAAAGAGTCATTTGGTTCACTTTGTAACAGGAATTAAAAAGCAAAGCAAATGAAGATTTAACTTATTTAGTGTAACCAAGCACTTAAATAATTGTGCTTTTTACTTTCAGCTGGCTCATTGTCAGCTATACACTCAATCCAATCATCCCTCTACTCTTCACTTTATCTCCCGCCCTGCCTCAGTCCTACAACAAAAGACGCCTGGCCTGGCTGTTTTTCTGCACACTGCCATTTGCAGAGATTCAGAGGCATTGGGTCGGCAGATTGGGCCCCGGGGAGAGACCATCTGCTCTGTCTTCCTCAGTGGGACGGCACAAAGTCACCGTATCACAAAAGAAGCTCATTCATTTAAAATGCTTTCCATAATTTTGCAGGGCCCTTAGGTGCCATTTTCCTCAGCTGGACCTACACATGCAGGATGTATGAGTCTACACCAGGCATCCCTCCAGTGTGATGTGTAATTCTACACTGTGAAACTTGCCACCACCATTCTGGCTAATGAAACAATCTGTAACAAAATCTGAATATTAGTGTTAATCAGTGAGTTAGGTTACATCCACACCAATATGTTTTCCTTTTAAAACTCATAACTTGTGCCACATTTACGCCTAGTGTCCACACTACTACAGCATTTTCAAACCCCTAAAACAGAGATTTTTGTAAATGCTACTGACAAAGTTTAAGATTGAAAACTCGCCGATTAGGTAAAAGTCTGGGCAGGTGGAAACTGAGACATTTAAAAATGATGATGCTGACACGCACATTCACTTGATTTGTCACACTCCTATCACATGACCCTTTTTCATAGCATAACAAACAATATCAGCCTTGTCAAGGTAGCAAAGAAATCTTTTTTTTTATAAAGATTTATTTTGGGGCTTTTGCCTTTATTTGTAAGTACAGCAGCTTGCAGAAAGGCCAACAGGAAACAGGGAGAGAGAGGGGAATGACCTGCAACATACGTCCCTGGCCGTATTCAAACCAGTAACGCTGCCTTTATGTGGCACGTGCTTTAACCACTCGACTACCCAAGTGCTCCAAAGAAATCTTTTTTAATCATTGCTGTTCTTCCTCTGTAGTATTTACTGCAACCAAGCAACCAACCATAACAATCTGTTTCCTGTTTAACCTGTACGAGCACACATAGTCTATGTAAATGAATGAATGAATGTGTGCTTTCAGGCATGTTACCAAGGACGGATAATATTTCTGAGACTGTGCTAAAACGCCTGTTGGGGCCGTTGGGGACAGAGATTTTTTTCTTTTACAGTTCAAAATGTAAAGTTATTAGTGTGGATGTGGTCTTAATGCCATGCTTTTTCCAACTAGTGTGATGTAATTATTAATTAGTGACATTCAAATGATTTCAATTGCATACCATTTGATCATTTATTTTCTTTCCTTAAAGCTTCCCAAAGAAAAATGGGACCTGAAGGCCCACCAGCTTAATTTATTAGCTACGATTTCTAAACTACTTTGTTCTTCAAAGAATTAACATAAATCAGCAACACTCACGATATTCTGTTGACGACAGCATCTTCATCTTCATGGTCATCTATAAAAGAAACCAAATCACTTCAGTCACAGGGAGGTGAGAGTGTGACCTTATGAACCTTATAAAAAGGTCCACATCTCATTCATCATATTATACTTAAAGCAGTACTTAAGAGCACAGCATTAGCAACATTTTTTATTAAGAACATTGTGATATAGTCTGTCATATAGCTGAAATTTGTATCAATATACGGGCTGATAAAAAAAAAGCATTTGATAAGGTGTGTTTATACTGTGTAATAGTTAGATCAAAATATGTCAAGTCTTTGAGACATGCTGGACACCTTTATTCCACTGCTGATATGACAGTTGTATGAGGTGAACTAAGGCCAAATAACAAAAAATAATATTGGACCCAAAAAGATAATACGTAATCGCTATAATATCACTTTATCATTGCTTCTTTAAAAAAAAAAAAAAAAGTATATTAGTAACGGATAAAACAGGCCATAAGACATTAGAGCATGATCTAAAAAGATAAGCAAAATCTTTTAGATGGTAAATATAATCCTCAAATGAACTGTATCAAGTTGTGCATGTATTGACACTTTATCTTTCATAACCAGCCCATTATTTATAATTCACAATTTCTTTAGCCTATAAATAAAAAGATTCGGCTAACACACAACCTAGGTGTAAGGAAAAGAGCAGCCTAGATTTCTACTGTACAAAACTCCAGAGAGGAGTTTCTGGTGCAAAGTGGTCTACTTTCAAAATGAGACAAGGGAAGACCAGGTGACCTGGACATCCTATATTTGTCCTGGGAAAATGGAATGCGGTTAATCATGCCTGCATGTTTTCCTTTCCACTTCACTCAGATTTTTTAGGTTCAATTATACTTGCTGCAGCTCAAACGCTGGCAGACATTACAGAAGGACAAAGCATAGTCTTCACTGTTTGAAAATCACTCTGAAGGACAGGTTAAGTCAGTATTAGCGTGATCAATTGTATTCATGTTGTCACAGCATTAAGAAGCCATGTAGGGCGGATACAGTTTACACTGATACAGAGGTGACTGTGGCAGACTGCTCCACAGGAATGGGTGTGGTTTCTCATGCATACACCTTAAGGCCTTTTGGCCCTGACTTATTTTCAGCCTTGACACAATGTAGCACTCTGTCTCTGAGCAAACACCGCATAAACAGACTGACAGACCTGTTTAAGTGTTACCGATGCTTTACGACGTGTGACAGACCCACACATACCGATTTCAGTTCCCACGGAGTGAGGGATAATACATACAGATACACTTACCACTCTTTTTCTTGTATCGAGTTATGATGCAGTAGGACACAATGTAGAGCACTGCGAACAGGAGGAAGCAAATCTGAAACGACAGCATGATAATCTTAGTAAAGGATTTACTATGACTGCAGATGAATCAGCACATTAACAAGCAGTTACAGTACCGACAGTACATCCATACAACAGACCACGTTTAATACATATGCTAATTTAGTTTATTACAGCAAAATTATTTGTTATATATGTAAAATATATGTGAATTAATATAAGAAATATAATCATGGACCCGGTTCATGTGACAGCATCAATGCCTAAACATTTAGCCATGAACAGCCTGATGTGAATGTTCATAAACAACTTGATCCAATATCATATATGACATGTTTGTGTAAAGGTAGTACACGTACAAAAAGGTATGTTTACAATGCAACAAACAGCATAATATTGTTTTTCTTTAAAGTAATGTATAACGTAAAGTAGATCATCATAGAGTTTGAATGTATGCAGAGTTTGTACACACGTGACAACCTGAGCTGTTAATTTTATTCCATGTTGTAGTATTGTGGAATATGATACTTCATCTCTTAATATTTGTTGCCCAAAATGTTCTATATGGGTTTTTTTTAATGATGAGCAAAATAAGGAAAATAAAATAATTCTGCTTCGTTATTATACAAATCCATAGCTAGTCAGCAGTATGATTAAACATGACTTTTTATGTGACTGTAAAGCAAAAAAATTCACAATACATCATTGTTTTCGAACTTCCAATGACACTAATTAGGCCAAAGCGGTCCAGAAATTCCCAATGCATGGAATTTATAAGGCAACTGCTGCCTCAAAGCAAGCTGGATGGTCTTACATGATCACATTCCCCCCTTCTACTGTGACAGTGACCGGTGCGTACAGTAACTAATGTTAGAAGCTCCCACTTCAGCACTTTGCACCTTGTCAACATTGCACAACTCATCATGGCCAGGCTGGGATTATGAGGTGACTCAGCCAGGCATACATTACAGACAGAGGAGCTGACATAGAAAAAGATATCCCTAACCTCCTCAGTCAATCTGTGAGGTATATGATGTTATATGATGGCTGTAGCAAAAAAAAAAAAAAGAAGAAAAAAGTAAAATCTCCTGCAGACCCCTTGCGAATTATATAAAGCTGATAAATTATAAATAAATTTGAATGCTACAAAACTCCAGTGACGGCAGCTCAGGCAGAACCACGTCTACAAAAGGGGCAATAACACACAATCAGGTGCACAGAGCTGATAAACTGGCGCAGAGACAAAGACACCACAGTCTGGTGTGAGATAACGGCAAATTTCAAGTAGACTGCTCCACGCCAATGGCCATAGCCTAGATATCACGTTGTTTTCCCTCAAAAACACCAAGTCACACAGGCAGCAATGGAAAAGGAGCAGGTAATAACAAGTCGGACTTGGCACAAGCAGTTTGAAAGCATTCCCAACCAACTTAGCAACAGTATTTCACACCTTTATGATATATGAACTCAAGCTGCAGAGAAGGGGACGGTAATTACATTCGTTTCTGAGACTGTTAACGGGGTGCTCATGTACTGTCGCCACTCTGAACGGTGGATTTCAGATGTGTAAACATGAAACACGACAACAGTTTAAGTCATTAAGAAAAACCTGATTAACAGAGCTGGTTTGTGCTGCACATAGCTGAGTTTATTTCTATTGCAATTGCACTGAAGGGAACAAGAATAGGAAAAGTAACATAGTGCTGAAATGTGTGTAATGTTTTTGGCAGTGCTTATGGTAGTAATAAATTAGTTTTAGATGCACAAGTGAAACAACATCAGGGACAATGAAACAATTTGTTCTACACAGTCCAGCTTTGTTTACAGAACCATGTGGCAGGCTGATAATGATGTTAGAGGCTTGTTTGGAAGTGGAAGGAAAATGTGATTACTGACCAAAACAGCACATAAACCTGTGTTTTGGTGAAACAGACCAGTGACACATTATCCCGCCTTAACCTGATTTTCTGTGTACACAATAGGCATGGCATTCTTCAAGATTTTTTACAGTAAAAATCTGTTATGGTAGAAACTGTTTCCCTCTTTTCAGGTATATTGAGAGCGCACCAACTTTCAACTTAGCATAGAGTAATTTGCTGCAAAATAAGCATGTGAAACAAAAAACATCAACCCATTTAACAAGTGTAGAAGACGACTCACTACAGAAGTGATGATTAAACGATATAGTGCAATGACATTAAAGCATGTCAACAAGTAACTGGATCCTATTCAGGTATTCGGGTAAAGCATGTCGATATGGGATAGTGAGAGCAAGGTCTAAGGAGACAAGATATGCAAGCTAAAGCTGACACACGTTAAGCTCTTCTCACAGAAAGACATTTGATAGTTCCTATAATTCAAAAGTGTGTCAGGAATATTCCAGAAGACATACCAGAAGGGTCTGAGTCTCCCTTCTTGTTCTATATAGCTTAAGTTAGTCATTTTTCTGTAATTATTGTCGAACGTTAGAACACACTTAAAAACACATGGTTTAGGGCAAAGGACGGTCATCAGTAACAGCACTTTTCAACAAAAGTAAGAAAATGTGTTAGTTATGCGTCATGCGTTGTGTCACGCACTGTTGAAACATTTACCTGCTTATATATAACATTACACTACAAACAAAGAGCTCCTCCTTTCATGACGTAAGGTTTTTCTAAATAAAACTAACCAAACCCTTTCTATAATGATAACACTTGTTGTCATCATCAAACTGCAAGGACTCATCAAACATTAGGGACTTTTTTCTTGAAAAGGTGTGGCCCTTAAATTTATTGAGCAATAAAACATATAGTACATCTTTAATCTCGGCTATGTCACATACCAAACAAAAGTCCCTTCTCTTCAGGAAACCCCTTCAGCAATTAGAAGGGGAACCATTTCACATGTGTGGTGAAAACACAACCCTGTATTTTTCCAGTATATTTTTTAATTACTTTAAGAATATAACTAATAGATTAAATTGTTTCTTTTAGGACTGTAACTAACAGCAAATTTAATTTTCCCCATCAGTAAATGAGGAACAACAGAATTAGAGCAACTTATATTCATATACATTTGGTAAAAATTAATATATTGATGCAAACTATGATAATGAAATGTTCAGCTTTCTTTAGGGGCCAAATGTTTATGCTTGCGGGTCAGATTTGACCCACTGACTGCTACTTGCCTGCTACCACTGCCTTAAACCATCCCATTTCTAATGCTGATGACAGTGTACAGGAACATACCTGTGCACAAATACATTTTAAAATTAAATTATGCTTCAAATATGGCACACCTAAGCTGACTTTAATGGGACATTGTGTTCTATATTTGGTTAAAAAAACATAGTCACACCATCTATTCTTACACAATCGGAGCAATTTGAGGTCAAAATTGTGAATATTACACTGAGAATCACTCAATGAGTTGGTAGCCAGGGTCATGTTAAACTTTAAACACTTTAAGCACTGGTTTTGCAGTAACTTCTTCCATTCCAGTCCTTTTTTGCAAAAACTTTAAAATATATAACACCCAAATTAAAATGGCTACAACTCCTGAACCACAGTGACAAACTTCTATGCATAAATACAGTCTTGCTATAAAGAAAACCTCACAAAGTTTCTATTGAAATACAGAAACAGGGCAGCAGGTTTCTTTACAAAAAAACAACAAAACAGAAACATATAGTCTGCCCAAATAAATAACAAAGTGAGTATGCACAAGGAGGGGAAGTAGACAGCTGTAAACTTAACACCAGTCAACACCTGCCTCACCTTTGAAGACGACAGCACCCAGTGTGATAACTCTCAAGTGCCTGTGTCATTTTTAAAAGAGCTTCCTATAATCACGACAAAATTCACAAGAAAGGAAGACAGGGGCAACTAGCGGACATTGGTGTACTGATGAAGTTGGTTGGGTTAAATAAGATCCGTAACTAAATCAAAATATGATGTATACTACTGTTCAACAACTAAATGAAGTATCGATCTTAATTAATCCCACTGAGTCTAACTGACAGGTGAAAGTAACGTTGGCAACCGTTGGACGTTGCTATGCCGCAAAGGACGTTGCTAGCGAGCTAACGTTAGCAGGGACTAGCCGTTACTTACGATGTACTCTCGGACTTGGCTGTGGAAATTCTGCTCTCTGATAGTCACATCGTCTTCTTCCATTCTTCATATTGCAAATGCGAATGCAGAAAAAAGCTACAGAGTCACTACATATACATACTAGCTCTCGGACAACTGTGACAATTCAAGGGTACTGCTGCCTCCAACTCATGACTGGTTAAAAGACAGTTTACATCGAAGGGAAAAAAAACCCGCTCCTTGCTAGGCTAAAAAACAAAAACGCCCCCAAATAAAATGCGTCATTACCAAGCGTCAAATCTGCGGTGTGCCCTGGAAGCAAATGGTCACATGTTTGCGGGTCACGTCAACAATATTTGTCCACATGGTGATACATGTGCAGTCTAGGGTACTTAAGTGTTTACAATAGGCTTTGTGCTTTATTTCTGTCGGTTTTTAAAACTTCTCTCTGCACTTAGACACGTTAGCTTCTCTTAGCCAAGCTAACCGGATGTAGCCTTAATTTTTGAAACAAGGCTAGGCGGTAGAATTTAATGCTATCCAGCTCTCGTTGTCCTGCTCACAGTCACACGTTTTGACTTTTAATTCGTTGTCATGAAGGGAAAATGGAAGGGGAAGGAAGGGCACGGCAAAAAGAAGAAGGGAAATGAAGTTCTGCAGAAGTACATGGTAGCAGTGGGTGAGTTTGTGAAAAGTAAAAGTGGCACAGAAGAAGAAGGAGGAGTAGTAGGAGGAGAACATGACCGTGGCCTCAGGTTTGTTAAAAAGAAAAGTAGAAAGGAGCAGCGCAAAGAAAAGCGAAAACTGAAAAAAATGAAAATGAAAAGTCATTATGAGGGTAAAAAGATAACCAGTTTACCCACTGATGATGGTGAACTTTCAGGAATACCAGCTGATAAAAAGCCACAGCAACAGAAGAAGGAGAAAGTAAAGAAAGAGGTGTCCAAGAAACAATCAAACAAGTCCATTAATGACCCTACAGAGAAATCAGAGACCTCTAAAACACCATCTTCCAAGGCAGGTAAGAAAAAATTGAATAAGCTTCAGGAGTCAAGAAAGATGGCTCTTTTGGAAGCAAATGAACAGGAGGACAGAGAAATAAAGAAGTTAGAGCGTTGCCTCAGAATAAACAAGAGAAAAAATAAGAAAAGCCTCCCACAATCATTCGTGGCTGATGGACTTGATTACATCCTTGGTGTTCTGGACTCTGGCACTTCGGCTGCGGGGATGTATGACAGTGAGGATGACATGGACATGGCCAAAGATAACTTTGAAAAGCTTGATAAGAATGACACTCAGCTGTCAGATGAAGATGAAGAACCAGAAGATGATGAGATGGCAAGTGAAGGCAGTGACGATGATGATATGGGTTCATCTGACGATGAAAACGAGGATGTGGAGCAGGAGGAGGAGGATGATGGTGATGATGATGATGATGATGATGAAGTTATTAATGATGACGAAATGGAGAGTGATGCTGCAGACTCAGATGATGAAAATGAGGGGGACGCAGACTCAGATGATGGAAATGAGGAGGACGCAGAGGAAGAAGCAGACACTCCTGACACAAAGACATCAGGATCAAACTCAGGAGCTGTGAGTTTCACAATCAAAATATTTGTGTCATTATTGGCCACACTGATATCTTGTATGTATGAATAATGAATCTAATGTACATCTTCTAACATCTAGGTTACCCCTGCATCCGGAAAGTATGTGCCACCTCATTTGCGCAACATGGGTGATGATAAACGCAGAGCTGAACTTGAAAAATTGAAGAGGAATGTGAAAGGACTCATAAACAGGTAACAGTCTTACTACTAAGTTTCAAGACATTAACAGTCCTGTGAAATAATATTTTTTTTAAACTTAAATTGCTCATCAAATAAGATTTTGGTATCAAAATCACACCCTTGTAGTTTTTTCTAGAAATAGCTAAAAATAGCTTTAAGAAAAAGAAGCAAAAAACCACACAAAAAAAATGACCTATGAAGATTTGAATAATGATGTTCGCTCATTTTTTTTAAACCAGTCGGTGAAGTTAATAACAAAGCCCTTTTTAATGTTTACAAGCAATGAGGAATGTCGAAATATCGATTTATTAGAGTATTTCCTTGTTCCTTGTTCCTTCCATGAATGAAGCAGTACACAAATTGAAGTAGCCACAGTGTCCGTTTTTGACCAATCAGTGACGGCCCCTGTTGTGCATTCACTTTTTTTTTTAGCAACTCCTACAGGAAATAAATTTAGTCCCAAGTTCTTCAAAGGGTTACTGAATGTGGTCAGGTACATTCAATATTCTCATCTATTTCATAAGGATTTACAGGTTTAAAAAATAAAAATAAAAAACAGGACTCCCAATAATCTTTTAACGGATCAAACAATATTACACTTTTCATCTGTCATTTATATAATTGAACAAAGAGGTTTAAAAGTCTCTTGACTGATAACTGCCTTCATCTTTAAAAAAGTTTTTAAAAAGTAGCCAAGAGTGATGGCAGAAGTTGACTTCCACCAGTGTGAAAAAGTTGACATTACCACTAAAACTCACCTGGGTTCTGCACTGGAATATCCACTGTAGCTTTACAGATAAAATTGGGCATTTAATGCATCTCTCTTTGGGCTTTGATGGACTGATTACCAAAAGATTTGCTGAATGATTTTAAGGAGAGACTCTCCAATAACCAACCATGAGGTGCAGACCAATGTTTTCAGGACTGAAAGCATAATTTCTGTCTGTCCCTGCTATAGAATCTGAGTACAATGTCCCCTTCAAATATTACGTACAAACACAGCATGGACTTAGATTGTAATCAGTATAACCTCTGACTTCTGAGCTGGGTCTCAGGTTTAAGTTAAAATCCAGCAACATTCTTCCTAAAGTCTTTTTTTTTTTTTTTAAACATTTCAGGCTGAGTGAGCCCAACATGGCATTCGTCAGTGGTCAGCTAGAGGAGTTGTACATGAGCTGCAGCAGAAAGGACATGAATGATGCCGTAACAGAGTTGCTACTAGCGGCCTGCGTCATGCCGGCCCTGATGCCTGACAGACTACTGATGGAGCATGTCCTGCTTGTCAGCATCCTCCATCATGCCGTGGGGTTGGAGGTAAACACACCAACATCCTTTTGAATTTATACAACAACAAAAAAACCACATGTATAAGTTTTCCTTTTTGGGTTTTTCCTACAGAGGATATATCTGACTAAATGTAGCATATTTAAGCAAGTGATCATGTCTGGAGGTATTTCCCTTTTTGAAGCCTTCAGTTCACTGTCTGCTCCACTGATAATAACGAAGAGTCAAGCTGCTTTCATGTAAGAAAGAAATTATAACCACTCATCCAGGAATTGCCATCAGCTCTTGGATTATTCATTGGAAGATTTTTTTTTTCTTCAAAAGGATTAGCTGCTTTAACATACACCCTGTAAGCTAATGCCCTTTTAATTAGAAAGTGACACATAACACCTTGGTTTCCTTTGCTTAAGGTGAAATGGGATTGTTATCTCTCAGTTCATCAGTATCATCTCACAGGGTCATCAGTAAAAAAAAAAAAAGTCTCAGCCAACAGTTGGCTCAGATCTTGTAAAATGAAGACATAGCTTTAGGTATCGCTGAGATTATTGGAAGAGTATTTTTACAATTTTTTTAGACAGTTTTCCTTTCCTATCATGAAAACATTTTACTCGCCAACATTGATGCTGTAATGAGATCTGGGTATTTAGCAACAGTCCTTGGATGTCCGTTAGATTCAACCTCAGTTCTTTATGCTATGTAGTTTTACAAAGCAGTGGGAAACTGTCAACAGATATTTCAGGTGTGTGTGCAACTGTATTGAAATATTATTCATCATGTGTCATTTTCCACAGATGTTAACATAGAGTATTGATATTATTATTATTTATTATATTATTATTTTGCAGGTGGGAGCTAATTTCCTGGAGACAGTCGTGCGGAAGTTTGACGAGGTGTACAAGAACCCAAGTGAGAGCAAAGAGTGCGACAACCTGGTTGCTATTGTTGCTCACCTCTATAACTTCCAAGTAGTGCACTCCGTCCTCATTTTCGAAATTCTAAAACTTTTGGTGGGATCCTTCTCGGAGAAAGACATTGAACTAGTTTTATTTGTGCTGAGGAATGTCGGCTTTGCCCTGAGGAAAGATGACGCTCTGGCTCTCAAGGATCTCATCTTTGAGGCCCAACGCAAGGCCGGTGAATTTGGGGCAAAGTTTCAGGATCAAACCAGAGTATGCTATATTTTAGTCACATAAACAAAAAGCAAAAAGAATTACCTTTTACTTTAATTACCTTTCATGTAGCAGACATTCTTAATTGTACATAGTCTATACAATAATGTTTTCTGATATTGGCTTATCTAACATTAGATTATGTGAAAACATGTCTTCAGGTACGTTTCATGCTAGAAACCATGCTGGCTTTGAAGAACAATGACATGCGGAAGATCCCAGGCTACGATCCTGAGCCTATGGAGAGACTGAGGAAGTTACAGAGAACGCTAGTAGGTGATTTTTTTTTCATAATGTGACCATATTATTTACATGATTTTACATCAGAGGTTACATCAGAATAACCACATTTCCATAGATAAACTAAATTTGTATTTTGAATATGTACCTTATAGTCACTAATTTAATACACTGGACTAATACTGGCCATTATTATCATATTTTCCAAGACCATTTTATTTTCATACTTGTACCACCAGGTGGCCCCAGAGTACCACCTTTACAGACTTCAATCCAGAGTGTTGCTGATACTCCTAATGTGACCATCACCAGTTGTCTACTTCATTAAGATTACTTATTGAAGTCCCTCTTGCTTACTTTACAACATAAATTCGCCTACTAAGTGCACTTGCGAGTAATTCCTGGTAAATGCTTAACCCAGATCCACCGGAGTGCAGGAGGCAGTGACATGAAACTGAGGGTCTCACTGGAAAATCTCCTGGCAGCAGACCAAGTGGGCCGCTGGTGGATTGTCGGGTCCTCTTGGAGCGGAGCGCCCATGATCAATGAACTAAGCAACACAACCTCAAAACAGAGTACTTCTGACGCACAGGTAGAGTGCTTTAACCTCAACACATCACAGGATTGATGCTGTGTACATGTATATGAATGATGTAAAAGTCTTAGGCCATACTAAGAGGAAGTACCCACTTCTTCTTAGTATGGCCTAAGACTTTTACTGAAAAGACTATTTCCTGTTATGTCTGTGTTGCAGCCCTTTTTGAACTTTCAGTGCGAATTTGTATTGATTCAAATTGTTGGATTAATTTCTAATCTGTTGATTTTTACATATGTCAGATTGATTTCAAGGTGAAAACTATGTCCAATTAAATCTATTCATTAAATGTGAAAAAGTAGTCAATTGATTGATCAACAAAAAAATAATTGCAATTATTTTCATAACTGATTCATCGTTACAGTCATGTCACGATGCTCTAGAGTTCCTAGTTCAAGCCTCAAAATTGTGAGAAGTTTTGCTGATTTTCATCTTATATAATAATAAACTGAATATCTTTAGGTTTTGGAGTGTTGTCTAAATTACAAAGTCTAAACATGGCAAAATCTTCAACAATTTTTACAAGTTGCTTGACTTGTTTTATTATTTTTCAGTTTTTTAGTCTCATCAGTTATTATTCAGTAATGTTAGTACACTATGTATTTTGACTTTGCAGTATTCCTCACTTAAGTGTGGTCTTTGATTCATTTGTTTCAGTTTAGCGCCAAAGTTTTGGAGCTGGCTAGGAAACAAAGGATGAACACAGAGGTCAGAAGAAACATCTTCTGCGTGCTTATGACCAGCGAGGATTACCTCGATGCATTTGAGAAACTGCTGAGGTTTGTTATCTTTCACCTCTATAGTATCTGTATGTTAAGCGGGTTGAGCAGATAGAAATTAAAAAGTTTATTTAAGCAAAGTTTATTTTCGAAATGGTCCAGTTGAAGCATTGATATTTTAAAGGTTTTTTCTCTCTGTGTGAAGGATGGGCCTAAAGGACAAGCAGGAGAGAGAGATCGTCCATGTTCTGATGGACTGCTGTCTGCAGGAGAAAACCTTCAATGCATTTTACGCCGTGCTGGGAGAGAAGTTCTGCTCCCAGGACAGACGCTTCCAGGTACTCTAGACGGTAAACATTGTAACGAATGTGAAAAACAAACTTTTACTCTCACTTCACTCATATACAACCTTACAAATAAACAGACCATACGGTACATCTACGGTGCCTTGTCAATCAGTTTCATTAACTAAACTTGCTCCATTTACGTAAAAGCTACCACAGCAACAATCAGATTAGTCCATGCAATTAACACTTTCCTCTCTGAGGCAGTTGTTTAATATGTAAACGCATTCAGTCACCTAAAAAGCAGGCTTAAAGTGCACATGAGGCTAAATATAAAGCGGAATTATTGTCCGTTTAAAACAATATATTAAAATGGAAAACTGCAGTATTTTTCAAACTATTTTAACTTAATATCTGTTCCTATAAATGTCATTAATCATGTTGTCCTAATGATTGGTAATATTAGTAATGCTTTTTTGGTGTACATTTGTAAAAATACAAAATCAAGTAGTTCTCATCATCAGATAAAGGTCTATTGTTTGATTAACACAAATATCCAGTAAATGATAACCCTAACCCTAACCCATAATACTCTTTGCACATGTCATCACTTTAATGACAATTGTGCACATGTTGGGTTACAATTTCACTGTATGCCAATAGTGGTTTTGTGTTTTGAGGTTAGGAAAGTTACTGAACATTTCATCTTGAGAAACACTGGAGTAAAAAAAAAGTTGCATTACCTGCTGGATGTGTGTGTAACCACCATAGATTGTATGGTAACCACCCAGTCTCTTAAACTGTGTGTGACCTGCTTGTGGCCTGTGGTTCACCTCTGCAGTGTGGGAGCCTCTCACACCTCTCACCTCTGATATTATTTGACTCAAACTGTGACTACAAACAACACTTCCTACTTTGCTGGCATGTAGACCACATCAGAAATCATTGATGACCATTGTCCTCATCAAAGAGCTTGAAGCAGAGCTGCTGGGAAAGTTTGCTTTTCACATGTAAACTGGATCTGGGTGAGGGGATTACTTGTGTAGAGAAGTCGGTTCCTGTTGTTAATAGTTTCTTCTACTGTAATTATAATTGCAGTCATATTGTTTTTTTCACTGATAATCTGTATACATTATGTGTTTTGGAATGACACATTTGCTCAGGCCTGGTCTGTATTTTCTTAGATGACTTTCCAGTTCAGCCTATGGGACAAATTCAAGGAGCTGCCCAACCTTCCCAGCAGCACCTTAAACAACTTGGTCCAGCTGGTTACCAGGTTCTTTCAGAAGAAGTGCCTCTCACTATCCATACTTAAAGTAAGCAACATGTTTTATGAATGTTGTAGCCCAGACATTTACATATTTAGTGTTGCATTTTAATGAATATTTATTTGTTTCTGTCTTCTTTTCTGTGTAGGTAATAGAGTTTGGAGAACTAGACAAACCCACAGTGCGCTTCTTGCGTCAGATGCTGACCAAACTTCTAAAAGAAACTGAGCCTGAGGATCTAGTCAGCATATTTGGAAGGTGAGTGTAACTGTGTAGACTCAACTCATACTCAGGGTCAACAATTAAATTCATGTAAAATAAAACACTGGAATAAGACTAAGGGTGTGGTTATACTAGAAAATAACTAGATTGTATGATTTGTTTATAGCTGTTTTGAATGAATGATGGCATCAGATGAAAGATTAGGGGCCTCAACAAGTTATTACAATTTTCATAGCAATCCATTCATAGCTTTGAGCTATTTCACTCAAAACTACAAATATTATCATCATGATGGTTCTAGAAATAAATCAGCAGATCGTTGTTGAGATATTTTAGACAGACTGACATTGCCATCTCTAGAGCGATGCTGCTATCATAGCTAAGAAATCTAGATTAACTTCTCAGAAGTGTTAACCTCCATTAGCCCACATATTGTAAAACTGCACCTCTTCACTGCTTGGCACTATGTGAACATCTGAAATCAATGTCCCTCATTGTTTCCATCTGCCAGGATTTCAGGAATTCCCAAGTTAGGAATGCTGCGGGAGGGCTTGAAGCTTTTCATCAGCCACTTCCTGCTGAAGAATGCCAAGTCACAGGGACCAGCTGAGCAAGCAGACATGCTGTCAGAGCGCGCTCAGGTCGCCACCAAAGCCATGGAGGCCAAAGAGGCCAAGCTCAAACTGTAAAACACACACAAACACATGCCAGAAACCCTAAAGATGTACGTAACAAAAAGGTGGAACAAAAGGACGCTTGTTGGAGTGAAATTGCTCCTAATACTATGAACACAAACCCACAGTTTACACGAAGAGGAAATACGAATATTTTTTAATTGAACTGAGTTTTTGTTTGGGAAATTCTTGGAAATAATTATTGCCATGAAGATTTTTAAATCTGAAAGATGGCAAAGATGCTTTCAAACACACACTGGTCTCAATACTATGTATATTATTACATAGTGGTTCGACTTTATGATTTTATCATAATTATCTTTTCTTTTTTTTTCTTTTTTTTTTACATTTAATGACTATTTCACATATTTCAACTCTTAAACTCTTGTCCGAGTTGTTGCATGTACAGTTGTTTATAAATTATGCTCGAAAATCCAGAAAATGCTGTATCCTACCAGACAAATTCTAACAGTGTTAATTTCATGAATAAATAAAAACAAAAAGCTTTGAAAGCTTAAAGGTTGTTTTTTTGGGGGGGGGTTTTAAAGAAGGGGGGGGGGGGGGGGATTCAGGTTTATTCTTTACTTTAATATTTTCCTGATTTTGTCCTCTTGAAGGCAGCGTACAACAAAAGTTCATATCACATGATCTACACACCTGGAATCATTCTTCTGGGCTTTACTGAGTCTATTTACACGCTTACCCAAACGAAAGCATATTACAATAAAGTCTTATTCAGCCTTAAATGCAGCTGATTATTGAATATTTGTATGTTGTTATCCTCTTATATTGATATTTCCACCAGGCTGCAGTGAGTGTGACGAGCGCTTAGATGTTGGTTCATTCAGTGTTTACACGGCCTGATGAAATGACCCGGGCCTTGAGTCTAGCCTATTCTGTTTGCTCGCTGACACCAGTATCTGCCCACATGGTTAGCATAGCAGAGTCATTCTGTTACATTTGATACTTGCTCCGATTAATTAGCTTCATTGGTGCGGCCTGTATCAATCTAAGGCTGGAGCACGGCCTGAGGTCAGGAAGCGGCCACCAAGGTCAACTGGAGGAAATGTTCTTCATTAATCCACAAACCACACAGGAGCCTCATGTTGAAGGGACTGCTGATCTGTTTTATCACAGATAACTTTTAAGCTCTTATTTTGATGAGAAAGAGCACACACCCCTCAATCAAGGTTTAGTTTTCGGTAAGAAATGATGACTACTGTGAGCAAAAACTTGAGAATTTGTCTGATAAAAGGTAGAGATAGTGGGATCAATAGGCTCACTGTGCAGTCCATACACTGGCCATTGTGTGAAGCTGTGAGACAGAGATTTGCCACCTGCTTTACCTGGTGTACTCTGATTGGGCTTGACCCTCAGCTGAACTTTGATTTAGTCTGCGAAAGCTAGAGCAAACAGCTGAAGATAACCAGCAGATCCTTCAGTAATCCTGTTACAAATGGCACGTAATCACTCAACCCTGCTATAGTTTTCACGCTGATGACTGCATGAACAATGATAACAAGTAAAACCATTCTGTAGACTGTTAGCTGAAAAGTAACTGATGCTTATGAACAAAGGAGTTATTAAATTGTCCCAGTAGTTCAGTCATAAAGGTAGATGTTACCCAATTTCTAAAGACCAGGCTGAAATAATATGTTGGATAATCAACATATTTGTAAATAACACCCAAAGTTAATAAAAGCTGTAGATGATGGGATGTTTGGTTTGCATTTGTGGAAGTCCACTCTTGTTTTCTTGCAAAATGGAGGCCAAAGTTAAATCATGAGGCCAATTTAAAGCTTTATAACATCAAGATGAATCTGTATTACATTGCTTTTGGTTTCAAATCAACTAGTTTCAAATCAATGGTCTCTATTCTACAATAAAGTGCATGCCAAAACTCAACCAAATAAGATTTTACTATTCTTATATTTAGTCAAAAACATGTAGCTTTCAAGAAAATCATACCATGAATCATGTAATTATAGAATCCATCTACTTTTAAAAAATCTAAATATTTTGTTAGTTGTTTATAAATGAGTCTCAAATGATTTCAGTGCTGAAAATAGTGCTTGAGCAGCCAAGTTGCCGCTTAACAAGGCGTTTAAAGGGTTTATTAATACGAGCCCATTGCTAGTGTGGTGTGAAATGTTTCCTCCGTCTGACTGCCTACTTGCTGTTTGCTCTCACTGCACGTTTGCACGGATCCGACAGCGCTATTAACAGTCATTCCCATGACCCGACCTGTCTGTCAGAGCAGAGAGAAAAACACACGCCTATGTCCGCAACCGAGCAGCAACACTGCGCGTAAAAACCTTTAAATCATCTGTTTTAATAGGAGCAACCCCTACGCCAAAATAACAACTGGAATTTATATATAAAAAACATTTTTATTTCACATTGTTTGCACCAAGAGAGACGCTAAACAACAATTTAGCATGCACTGGTAGGCTATGACCATTTTTATAAATACAGTATAGAAAAATAAACATAACATTTTTTTTCCAGCGTGATATGACACAATACGGAATTATAACACCACAATAAGGCCAACATAAGCAGACTATTTAGAGGGCGATGAATATCATTGATGATAAACTAACCATCAGAGCAGGTAAAGATTGCAAAGTCCTGAGCCAGTTTACAGCGTTTTGCATAGAAACCATGCAATGTCACAGTTCACCTATAGCCGACTGCTGAATGATGCTCTTATACAATCTCCTGCTTTTATTGCTTGTTTATTATGATATGAGCATCATCTATACTTGACCTAAATTTTATATTTTTCGTAACAAAAATGCTGATTATTTCCATGTAGGTGATAAAAGGTTGGATTACATGCAAATGCATTTTTTTTAAATAGCGAAAATCCCCCACAGTCATTATAAATGGAGATCGCCACCTTCGGCCTCCTCCTCCTTCCTCTTCTTCTTCAGCTTTAAGTCTGCGGACTTGTGTCACTGGTGTGATTCCTCTCGTCGTCTGAAGAGCAGTCCGAAGAGTTGTACAGGAAATTGTCGCCCTCGTCGTCATCACTGTCTCTGAAATCTCTTATCCTGGCATTTTTTGAGTCTGTCTTACTGTGATAATCCGACTGTTCGAGTCCGTCCGATTTCTCTTGGCCGTTCTTGGAGCCTTTCTGCTTCTCGGCCTCCTGGGCGGCTTGCTCTTTGGCCTTCTTACTTCTCTTCCACTTCATACGTCTGTTCTGGAACCAGATTTTAACCTGAAGAAAAGAAACAATAATTAAGTTTAACTCATCGAAATGTATAAAGATAGATGCTAACTGTGCGTAACTATATGCGTAAAGATTGCGTAAAGGTCACCAGTGCACCTGACGTTGACTTCTACGTGTTACAAGCTCCCTATACATACAATATGTACTATACTAAACACGTGAGAAAAGTTACTTACTATAGTATTTAGTT
Organism: Scomber scombrus; assembly: GCF_963691925.1. Classification (NCBI taxonomy): domain Eukaryota; kingdom Metazoa; phylum Chordata; class Actinopteri; order Scombriformes; family Scombridae; genus Scomber; species Scomber scombrus. The sequence goes on from NC_084989.1 coordinate 16,035,755, forward strand.
ACAAAATAATAATTTGAATCAAACACAAAATCAAGTCAATTTAGTAAAATATTCGCCATTTGCCTAAATTTGCTCTAATTGCCCTCATTTCGAAAACAGTGAGGATGCAACTGGAATAGTTGGAGTGAGATTTCAGTTAATTTTCAGTTATCTTCATAAAATGAAACCACCAACTTACTGGTCATGTTTGTGCATTTTCTAAAATATTTTTGGTAGGCCCTTAAGATGGAAACTATTATAGTCCAAATCTGTTATTACCTGAGTTTCCGTCAGCATGAGGGACGTCGCCACTTCAAATCGTTTGGGTCTTGACAGATATTTATTCAGTTTGAACTGATGCTCCAGCTCCAGCAGCTGCTGACTCGTGAATGCAGTTCTTGGTCTTCTGCACTTGCCAAGCAAGTTGGACTGCGCCTGAGCTGCAAAATGAAAACATCATCAATTCCATGTACCCTGCAACAACATTTAAACATCTAACAGAATATATAATAGAATATATCTGAAATAAGATAAGTAATGTCCAAAACAAACATCCAGTTTTTATGGTTGATGATAATATATTTAAAAAACACTTGTAAGGGAAGCTCTCTTTTTCTGATGTAATAAGATATAACATTCTATCTGTTTGCTCCCCGATTAAGCAACAAAGTATTCCACATATGAATATGTCCATAGAGAAGCTATTTGCCACTTCATTTTGAACAAATCTGTTAAAACGAGCAGAAACAAAAAGGCAGTATCTGGTGAGCAAATAGCATGTCGACTGTGGGTTTCACACTCCTCTGCCACTTTCCCACTGTCCATTATCTGTCCATTTTAGTTCCTCTCTGAAAAATCATCATTCAATGACAGCTTTTTATCCAGACGGCCATACCTGACCATATCTGAGGGCCAAAATATCCAAACGGTTTTTAAGTAAAATAGTGGCATGCCTGTCTTAATTCTAGTTTTAAGCACAGTGACATTTGCTGCCTTACAGCACAGGCCTACATTATAAGGCTATTTGATGTTTTGAATATTATGATGATTTATTATTTAGCAGCATTATAACATATAAAAGTATTTTTGGGTGCAATTAAACATTTTACATAGGTTGCCATACGTAACCAACATGCTATATGATATTTTTAGATTTATATAGAAAAAGAACAAAGAAATGAACACAGTGAGGCTACTTACAATTAAAGTCAGACATTTTGGGCAGCATCATCCCGGCTGTGGAGACCCGCAGCCAGTGGTCCAGCTGGAAGGTGCTGGCTGTCAGTTTGATGGGATCACTGGTGTGATGGTGATGGGAGGCGTGTGGGTAAGGGTAGGACAGGGCAGGGTGTTGGCCTGTGAGGGCAGCTGTGGAGTAGGTGTACATGGGATGGCCGTAGAGAGCTTGTGCGGGGATCCCTGCTGTACTCTGCGGATGTAATCCAATCATACTGTGCGGACTGTTAAGGAAACCGGGTTTAGGAATCAAGCCGCATGTGGAAATCCTCGGTGGAGACGGCGTCTCGGTGCGTAAAGACTCGCCGCTGGTCGTCAACTCAGGGACTGCACCACTTCCAGACGTCGGGATGGAGGAGGAGGAAGACAGGGAAGTCACAAGCGCAAGCGGAGAGGTCTGCACTTTGGGTGTATCGACTGCTAAAAGCGCGTCAATGCGAAAGTTTTTGGATTTCTCCATTGGGCCCCCGGTGTGCGTCCTTGTCGCCTCTGCTGCCGTAAACGAAGGAGAAGTCCTTTCCGTTTCGCCACCTCTCAAAGGTTATGATGTGGTCCGGAGTGTGAGAGAGGAGATCCGTGTGACACTTAATCCCTGTCAGATGGAGGCGATTGGTGCAGCCGTCTAGCAGGGGGCTGTCCCAAGCTTCACACCGGACCCAACAACGCCTCTCTGCTCTAATCACTGTAAAGCACGGTGCTGGCTGCGTTATTGCTTTCATAAAATATTGCTATTACAGGGAAATGACGCAAACGTTAGAAGAAGAAAAAACGTAAGATTTTTTTTCTTTTTTTTTGATCAATTACAACGAGATGCCATGTTTCGCCTTTTACAATAATATACAATTCATTAACAGGGGGAGTTATCGAGTCAAAGTTTCCAATGTGACTAATCATTAAGGAGGACCTTATTTGTTTTATGATGGTAGGAGTAATTGCGCAATACATTTTTGGGGAATGGCTTACTGTACAATTTGACCGAGGTCACAGGAGCAGGTGTAGTAACATTTTTTTTTAAACCTTGGCAGAAACAAACAATCTAAATTATCAATCACGTGAAAGTATTTAATGTTAAATTTAGTTGGAAAATCTTTTTTTATATAATAAAAATGCAATTATTTCTACTGCAGATCTAGATGTTTTTGAATGAGGACATTTTTCTTTCTGCCAGAGGGAGTGATGTGATTTTTGCGTCTGTGTTCCTACTCCATCTGAGGAAAGGAGATGGTTTAACTTCAACTATAAAGTAGAAAAATATTCACATTATATTACTTAGATATATTAAATGGGAGAAACTATGTTGGATGACAGTTTTTTTTCCAGTGCAAAATTGGATTTTCATTCCTAACATGTAAGGTGATGTGTAAGGTTATCAGGATCATCTTAACTCATTGGATTTGGATAGCAAATTAAATAAATGTACAGGCAGTGCTTTTTAAAAATGGCATGCGCAAAAAATGAGCATCTTGAGCCGAGGCGCCCTGAGAGGCCAACAGGGAAATTTAAGTAAAAGCCCTCCTTCTGTCGTTCCCCAAACCTGAAGGTGACAGACTGACCTTTTATAATGGAGCTGTATACCCAAATTAATTATGTGATACCCTCACTGCACCCAGAATGATGTTTAAAAAAACAACTCTGCTCTGTATTGAGACTTTTGAAGCCTGTCAGTGTCCATACTTTTCAAATAAAAACCCCACAAAGACAACTAATTGCTAGTTCCTGTTTCTGAAATATTGAAAATAATGTTGGTGTTTTTCTTTTTGTATTTTTTTTAAAACATTTTACAGGAGCAAAAATAGCTCAAAATTCGGCTGAAGCAGTGAACCAACGAGCAGCAAAAATATTTTTGTAATTGAAAGCTCTAAAGTGTGATGAGGAGGGGGGTGTAATAGGCCCGCGCTGGCTTCGGGTGACTTCGGTCTAATAAGCCACTTAAAGCTAATGGAAGAGGAGGTCAAAATGAGAATTATTGACACCCCGTTGCCCTTAACCTGTCTACCAATAAAGCTGATTAGTTTTTGTCAATTCATCAGCTGACCGAGCTCCTGGGACGTTTATTTGCTCGGGGGAAATCAACAAGTCACCGGGTGGTTTTCAAGTAAAGGATCGCCATTTAATTGTAGACCTTGATGATCATGACCAATTACAGAATGATAACGGAGAGATTGATGTGGGCCTGCATGGAAACGTGGAGAAGAAAAAAAATAGAAAGGGAGGGAGAAGGAGAAGGAGAGAGTCAATTCATTGAGACGCTTTTGTCAACAAACATCTCAACTTATTCTTAGAAGAAAAAGGTGCAAATGCTGAAGATGTGAACATTTATACAGCTTCAATTATTATGCAGGGGTTGTCCAGTTTTTGCATTTTGAGAATTTGTTCTTGACATTTGTTCTTTTTTTTGTTTTGCTCTTATAAGGATAAGGAAAAAGGAAAAACATCCAGTTTGGACATATTGGAGAGGCATGAGAGTCTGAGAGTGCATGGCAGCTGTTATTAAAATGAGTATGAAATTGTGCACGGCTAAATAAACATCTTCACCTCTGGACAAAGCGGATGTGTTTTGCAGTTCTTTCATCAATTAAATGCATTTTATCAGCTTTCGGTATGATTATTATAACAGCCGGAGTTTTGATCGCCACACGGCCGAGCTGCGTCTTGTCCCCAACCGCGGGTTTAATTTCATTAAGGGGGCCCGCATGAATATTTCTATTAAAGCAGCGGTGAAATATGGAGCCATTTAGTATTGGCCTTCACCGATCACCCAGATTTATCGCTCCTTTTCATCACATCTAGGGGAGAGAAAATTAATAAGGTCTGTAAAATGAAACCGGACCCTAAAACCCCGGTCTTTCCTGAAAGCTGTTAATTTGCTCCGTAATTACCTTCACAATTAACTGAAATACAAATCAAAGTGACAAATCGGGATAGTTTATATATTAATTACCTTCGGCAAATGTGTTCATTATGAAAAGGCAATTTAAAGGGACCTGTACTGTCTCTTTTATTGCAATAAATACGTTCGATTAAATGAAATGTGTAAAACTGCGTTTAAAACATTTGAGGCTCATAATCATTTCTTTTAGATGATTTTTCAGTGCAACATCCTCTTATGTTAGGAGAAAACATTACTATCAGTGTCAGTATCGATATGAGATCATTACAGCTGGAAGAAAGACTTCATTCTCTCACAGAAACATCAGGATCTCAAAGTCTTTATGAAATTCGATATTTCAAGTTAACTTGTCTTAGACGTGTTATCAATTCACTTTGCATGGAGAGTATAGCCTTTACCTGAGTCCCCTTCAACATTGTTATATATAGGCCCAATCAGATCGTATTGATGAAACCATTTGCCCGTGAATTATGCCCATGCTTTTAAAGCCTTTATTCGTTCAGCCAATAACAAATCAAGACTGTAAAAGGCATCAGTTTAAACAAAATATTTGTTACACCAATGATAATAATTTTAATCATACCTGTCGGCTGTAAACTCATATACAGAATTTATATTATATATGGCTACAAAATAATCACATAATAATCAGTGCAGCTCCTCTTCACCTGCTGTCCTTAACAGTCAAACAAATGAACATGAGTCAAAAGCCTGTTAAAGAACAATAACACGTAAGTAAATTAGCTAAGTAAGTCAATTAAACTATAATTTTTAAAAGGCTCAAAATAAGTCCCATGCAGGTTGGGATATTTTATCTGTAATATTTGGAAAGAAATGTAGCCTAATTCCTTTAATAAGTGTCTATTATGGAATGTCCTGGTTGACTTATTATATTCACATTTTATTAGATCTTGACTCTTCTGCTGCCTCAATTAAATTCACAAAGTCACAATGAATGCAATTTAACAGACAACTATCCTTATAACTTATAGACCTACCTGTACGCCTGTCAGAATGACCATGAAGCTATTAGTGTGACTTTGAGTGTTTAAACATGCTTTTGCAACTTGCTCATTTCAACAGGTATTTACTATCTTTGTGAAGCCTTCAACGTTTATTATCTGTTGTTGAGGATGTAGGTTATGTTGTATTTAATGCACCTGCAAACCTGGTGTCAGGTGAAATGTGGAGCTGAGTGTTGAAGCACTTATTCTTGATAGCTTCTCATCAATCTGCCTTGGATTGTACCTACTCTGTATGCCACTTTGGACGAAAGCCTCTGCCAAATGAATAAATGTAAATGTAATGTATTGGACAGTATTGTATTGAACACACTTATAATATTTTGAATTACAGCACAGTACAGAAGGTTGGAAATTAGAAATGACAAACATACGTAGTAATTGCTAGCTATTTTATCAATTTTATTATACAGATTATAGGTTTGCATTAGAGGCAAAACTGCTACCATAGGCCTACTAATATTAATGATCATAATTATAATCAATGTCATCATCAAATGCATTATCATTTTTGTACAATATGTAAAAAGGCTTGTGTAACATTTTTGATTACAAATGTAACATGTTTCAAAATCAAGATATAGAGAATCAAAAGGACAGATCAGAAATGCAAAAATCAGTACAATAGACCTTTTACATGTTTACGTTTTGACTTTATATTCTATTGAGATGCCAGTAAACCATGACAGCAGTGAGCCAGCTTGCACAATATGGACTCTTTAACAGAAGCAGCTAAATTAAATTCAGCTGTCATTAATTGTATTATTATTTCATAAAAATGAAATACTGTATGTCTGATGAAGAAATAGGGATGTATATGGATGGAACATAAAAAAAAGGTAAATGATAGAACAGGTGTTTCCACAGCTACAACATCCCTGGAATGTCAAGCTGCGAGCAGGCTCATAAGGGGTCATGAGATTACTACACAAACTCTTAAAAGTAATATCATGATTTGTTTTCTAAGTTGGAGCAGTGGAGAGAAGCTAAAACAAGTCAGATACAAATAGATACAAATATTTGGTCCCATGCAGTACTGAGCCTTTAGGCACACCACACGCAATTCAAAACTTTGAGGAGTTGAACCCATCTACACACACATTACAAATGTCATATTAGTCAAATAATGCAGTGCACTTCAAAGATATCAGTTCATCAATAACAATACCACGGTATGAAAAGCTCCAACAGTGTCAAATGAGGTTCTAAGGTTAATCTGTAGCACTAAACCAATACTAACATTGACTACTTACTATTATGTAAGAGTAATAGGAGCTAAAATGAAAACATAATCATCTTCAAAAGCTAGATGAATATCACAACAGATTCTGAGTATAAAGATACCATTAGTCGGCTAGATTTCATATCCTAAAAGGGAATTTTGTCCCCAGACTTTTCTTTAATTAGAGCACTGTGTGGTCTCTACCTCTAACCAAAATGGTGTTACCAGCGCTATAGCACTAATACCACTATTAACAGAAACTTGCCATGACCATGACTGTTTTAGGTTTAATATAACACTATGTAGTAATATGCACAACTTGCAAATCTGTGAGCCTGTCACATTCAACATGGTCCGTTACATTATCACAATGATTTGTATTATTTCATTTGCACATTGCATGTATTGTTTATACGGTGAACATATACACATTCCCAGTCAATATTTTGTAAAATATTTTTAAAAATCTAACAGCTCTTTTCACTCCCACAACATATACTTTCTACTTAATATTTTTATTGTAAAATCGTATATATTTATTTTTGATCACCTGTTTTTGTGGTACTTCTTTTTTCTCTTTGTTATTGTAATTGTAATGTAACCTTGTAGTTATTGATTGGATGCACCACAAGACTGAGGTGTATCCCTTGTATATGCAAACCCACTTGGCAATAAACCTGTTTCTGATTCCCAATCTAATTTAGCACAGTTTTCAAAGGTGGCTTCATGCTCGAAGTAGGCGTGGAGTTTCCTATCACACATCATAAATCAAATTTGATTTATGATTTGCATTGTTTGAAAATGTATATAAACTGTACATAAAATGTTCTCTGTATACATATGGTTTTGGGAATATAAAACTGACGTCCCTTCTGTGAATTACAAACTACTTTATTGTTGTTGAGGTTGATAGAGGGGAATCTCAGCACCTATTAACACCGCTGGGATTCATAATTCATGTCGTGTGAAGTTCCTGCGAATACAAACTGTGCACTACAGCGGATCGAGCATTTGCTGTGCTGGCACCTTAGCTTTGGAACAGTCTTCCAGTTAGTATGCAGTATGCTGACACTGTTTCAGCCTTTAAATCCTGTGTTAAGATACAGTTTTATAGACTTGCCTCCTTGTGTGACAACTAGACTTATTTGTTTACATAATACAGATCCGTTGTACAGCCTACAGATTTGAACATTATTTTAATAGTTTCACTTGTTTTGCCTTTTTAGTGATTTTATTAGCAAATTTCTTTCATGCTCTTTTTAATTGTGTGATTTTATTTTTTTATATTTCTGAGTGTCTTTCATGCTGTCTCTCTGCAGTGGTAAGTAAACAGTCTGTGCTCCTAGCTTGAAAAGTGCTATACAAATAGTTTACTGTTAGTAGTACTACACAGCAAAGACCAGTGTTGGAAAGTAACCAAGTACTTGACCAAGTACAATGTTAAGGCACTTGTACCTTACTTGAGTACTTCCATTTGATGCTACTTTATACTTTCACTCCACTATATTTCAGAGGGAAATATTGCACTTTCTGCTCCAATACATTTATTTGACAGCTTTAGTTCCTTTTTGACACAATGGATAATAAAACAAGCTTTTAAAATACAGCACATTGATGAAGATGAAACCAGTGGTTTCCAACTCTTGCAAAAAGCAGTGTGTAGTCGGGCTCACATTTCAGATTTCTACGAGTTGCTTACAGCTCCACCAAATAGGGATTTTTACCTCTAAATCTCCCACATGGTCTCATGTCAATAAATGTTCAAATGATTTCTCAACAAAAATCAAAGATGAGAGAAAAAGTCCAAAAACTGAAAAAAAATGAAGGTCCTGCTGTTGGATGGGCCCAACCCCAAAGTTGGGAACTGTATGTACTTAACTGCAGTAACATGCTGTTTACACACTGATGCTTCAGTATTACTAATCTAATGAAATATTCATAATACTTTAAGTAGGATTTTTTCTGCAAGACTTGTACTTGTAGCATTTTGACATTGGTGTTATCTACAAGATTCCAGTCATATTCAGTGAAACCAAACAATGCATTTTTCCGAAGTAATGTAAAGTCAGGGTAGATATGAGTGTTACTTTGAGCTCCCAAGAAAAAGTACAGTTTACATCAGTCTTGCTATTGAGTTTCTGCAAATAATGATTAGCTAGATAAAACATGTGAAGCATTTCTAAAAGATCTCTCTTTGATTTTGTACACACATGTGCACACACAATACATTCTTGTGAACAAAATGTCAGGAGGATCACGAAAAAAATACAATAAAAAATAATAAAAATAATAAAGAATGGAAATAACGAATAGAAGACAAATACATAAAATGAATAAAACATCAGCATAGAGACATTTAAAGAATACAGCATCACTTCCATAAAGTATGAACATTTGACCTGTTTCTCTGGGTAGAAAGTTTTCCACATCAGTCCAAAATATTTTGGAATACGTACAATGGAGAGAAAAAAAGGGAAACATTCACAAAAATAATTTAAATTCAGTTCAAACCTTTCAAGAAAGTGCTTTACTGGTTAAATTCTCTGTAAAATGTTAAATGAGACCTTTTTTATGTTACTGTACAACATTTGTCTGATATTCTCTATGATTTTTCCAATTCAAGTGACCATGAATAGAAGACCAGATCATTTGCATTCGGGATTACTACTTTTTTGAAAAATTAAAAAAAATATATTACTGAAGGCATCTTAATCACCATTGATGATACTCCCTCTTCAATCTGATGTCTGAGTTCTAATATAATGTTTTTTTTCTGAACCTGTAAAGCACCTCTCACTGAGAGGAGAGTGAGTTTAATTGACGTCACTGCTGTCCAATCAGCTCTCTCTGACGTCGCAGGAAGCGGAAGCAGTTAAGCTGGCTGTTGTGTGTATGTGTGTGTCTATGTCTATGTGTGTGTATGTGTATGTGTGTGTTGACTTACAGAGAGGAGGAGAGGAAAAAGAAGACTTGACGTTTGGGTTCACCTAAAAAAACCTGCACTCCCCAGTATTTTCTGTTGTGATTTTTACACCTTAATTGAAAAGTGAAAGGTAAAAACGATTCATAGCTTTTTCGGTCGATGATTCTCAAGGTGTATGTCCTGTTATATATGAAGTGTGTTAAAAAAGCGACACGATAGAGAAGGAGTACACCCCCCGTAAAGTTAGCCTGTGTGAGTGCTAAGCTGCTCTGCTAGGTTAGCCGCAGTGCTAACATCAACAAAATCATGTTGCTTACATATGTATGAAGCAGCGGTGCGACGTGCCATTAATAAATAATCTGTAATATCGGGTCTGTGTTGCTGCTTGGGCTTTTATAACACCAGACAGCAGCGTTTTATCCCATGACAGCTGCTGAGTCATTAGCTATAGCTAAGTTAACCGGCTAGCTAACTATTGTTGCAGAGCAAACTGAGGCTGTCAGTTAACCGTGTTTGCTATCGGTTCAACAGTTGTCCACATCCAGGTGATTAATTGTTATATTTGGCCACATAAATTACAAACAGAAAACGCTACGTTTTGCTGTAATTTGATCTTTGAAATATCGATTCGCTAAAAGTTTAATTAGGGGCAAGTTAGAGCCAACAGTCAGGTCATTTTTTGGTTTCATTTTAAGTGTTTGCACTGCTAGTAGGAGGTTTTTAGTTCACTTTTTTTTTCTCCCTCTTTTAGGAATCCGTGACAACATCTGAACTAGTCAATGGAAAAAGTCTGAAAATGTTCAGCTTTGAGGGAGATTTCAAGACTAGACCCAAGGTATCACTTGGAGGAGCGAGTAAAAAGGTGAGTGTCATTTCATCTCACAGTCACACAGGAAAACTGAAAGTAAACAAATCAGTTACAAAATTCAGTGACACAATTGTTGCTTTTTTAACAAGAACAAAGAGATCAGAGCACATTACTCCTGTCCTAAAGTCTTTACACTGGCTCCCAGTCAGCTATAGAATATAATTTAAAGTTCTGCTACTGGTCTACAAATCACTAAAATATTTTTACTATTATTTTTGTTTCCAATTCTTACTGTTAAATGTTTGTTTTTATGTAAAGCACATTGAGTTGCCCCTGGGTATGAAATCGTACTATATAAATAAAACTGCCTTGCCTTTTACCACACACATGCACGCTACCCTAGTTTTGTCTCATGTCAATGCTTGGCAAAAATGATACAGCATTGTTATTGTTTAACATGTTTTTAAGTTGTTCTGTATTGCTTTTCAGGAGGAGAAAGCATCTCTGCTACACCGCACTCAAGAAGAAAGAAGAAAAAGAGAGGTGACTGAGTCTGTCCAAGTGTTTTGTTTACAAGCTCCTTTATGAAAAGAAAGTCCTCAATTGTCACTGTATCGGTTTATGTTTATTTTAAGAAACCATTGATTAATTTTCCTCTAAACTCATATTTCTTTGCACTATTGATTGAAATAAAAAGGCATGTTTTAAGATAGTAAAGTATTTCTCATTTATTTGGTTTAATCAGTGCTAAAAAGTGTTCTGTTATTACTCAGGATGAAAGAAAACGATTGAAGAATGCAATTATCATTCAGTCCTACATACGTGGCTACCAGGACTTAAAACGACAGGTAAGTCTGCAAGCACTACACAAGTTTCCTTAAACCTTTCCTCTTCTAGGTTTCATCTCTTACAATCAGCATCACAGGTATTATTTAGCATTAGAAGTGTCATCAGCCTGTTGTTGTTGTTGAGTCAAAGGTTATGTGCATGTACCTAACGAGGGTTAGCTGTGACCCTATTTGAACATCTGTGATTACATGTGAACTCGCATGTAAGCTTTTAACATGCTGTTTGCTCATTATTAGCATTGCCTGATGGTGTTGTAGATGTTTTATTGGTGATTATACCTGCAGCTGAAGCGCCATCTTGCTTCAGATCACTGCATTGAGTTGCTATCAGATTTGACACAGACTGCTTAGATACCAAATTGGGAAATTAATGGTTAACATTTACTTCCTGTGTGGTTGATTTTTCAGCTGTGCTGCTGCCTATGAATACAATATTTGATCAACAATATGTTTTTGCTGTCAGTGGCCAAACAAGTTGCTATTGCTATTTCAGGAGGAGTTGACTTGTGAAGAGTGCTTGAAATACTTTTTTTTTTAACAGCACTGACAGGGCTCAATGCTCATAACAAGATTGTTACCATAACTTGAGTGTTGGCAAAACAGATAACAGAGAACATGTCACATGTCATCAGGACTGTTTAATGTCTTGACTTGACAGAGACATATGGAAACAGACTTTTTTCTGCTTATTCATACCACATTTTGCTATGTGGTTATAACATTTCTGAAGACACAATGCTGTTTTCTTACCTGCTGAGTCACTGAAAATACGAACTCTGACCTACTTTCCCAACTGGATGAGCTGACAAAACTATTTGAACCATTTGTTTACACACATTTAATTTTACTGTACATTTGTAGTAGTTGCTGTATTATTCAAACAGTGCTCAAACAGACTATTTGCACTATGTGACCTTTGAACATTTTCTTTCAGTACACCATCCAGAGGGCCAGGTTTGACGAGTGTGTCAGCCAGACGCAGGCGGGAGGTGCGCATGTCTTGGATGGTCCTAGTCTCTGCCTCTTATCAAGACGACTCATATTTTTCTACAGACAGAGCGTGGACGCACATAGATTGGTGAGAATGCAATATTTCTTGTGTTATGTATTTTTGATTGTCTCACAGATGCCATCACAGCCAGACGCTTAAGTTTGTGCCGACGTCTCGTGCGTATCTTACATAATGTGTCTGTGTTTGTTTATAAAGATATGGCTGTGCCAGAACCTGGTGAAACACAACGGCCAGTTTGTAAAGCTGTTGGTGGGCCCACAGAGGCAGACATGCATGTTTCAGATCAAGAGGATATTAGGCTTCTGCTGCAGGTACAAACCATGAAAACTAACAATAAATTAACATTTTTAGCTTCAATGAAATGAAACACATGGCACAATGATTTTATATTTGCAGAAAATTGCAGTTGTTGTCATCTCTTGTCGCTCTCTTTGTCTCCTAGACTCCTGCAGGGTTGCAAGAGTGACAGTTTAAATGTGGCTGTTCCCATGCGGATGCTAGAAATCTTTTCTTCAGAGAAAACCTATCTTCCTGTTATTCCAGACGCTAACTATGTAGCTTCATTACTCGAGCAGATTTTGCACTATATGGTACAGAAAGGTAAGTTCACAGTGACTTATTGTTATACTCATCCAGATAAAGAAGCATTGATATTATATGTCATTATATGGTGTTGTTTTGCTGTGATAAAGGTTGTGCATAATTAACTGTCTTTGAGTCTGTGTGTGTGTGTGTGTGTTCGTTTTATGGGTGCATGCAAAATGTGGGTTTTACAAACAGCAGTCATATCCCAGCATGCACTGCAGCACAGACACTTATGAACCCTTCATGGCTTAATTGTCAAACACTAAGAGGTGCATAGAGATGTTGAATATGTGTCAATATCAGTTGATCTGAAGTGTTTGAGTACTTTTATCTGTGCATGGGCAGTTCCAGCTCCAACTGGCACCTGAGCACAGATCAAGTGCGTCTCATTGGTGTTTACATTATAGCAGACATATGACTCATGTTAACAGCTTTTTCTAATGTTATTTATACGTTGAAAAGGTTTCAACACCAAAGCGTCTTGTTTAGTTTTTCCTACTACGTCAGCAGTAGCTTCAGTCACATGTCTTGAAGCCTAATTATCAAATGAGACGTAATGGCTGGCCCTACTTTTACAGGCAGATATATAGGGCACTTGGGAGTAGTGATGTATTCTGTCCTAAGTATACGTTTCAGGATATTTATTTTACATTTTCAGTATATTTGACAGTTTTGGCTCATAGTGTTGACATTGGGTGCAATCATGAAATATGCTAAAATGGCAAGAAATTCAAAAGTAGGGGGCAAGAAGGTTGAAACCTATTGTCCTATTGTTCCTCTACAAACAGAAACTGTTAAGTCTATGTAAACTCTCACAGTTTTTGCAGTATTTTTTCCTGCAAACAAAGTGACACAATTTCTTTTTGTTATTTTGCCTACAAACTAAAATATGTACAGAATTTACAGATATTTATATATATATATTTTTTAATAATCCACATGAAAATAATAATATAGTACTGATAATGTATTACAGATTGGCTATTGAATTTATTCTATTTTTACAGCAATTACAATTAAACGCAAACAGGAACATTTGCTACCTTTTATGTTCATGTGAAATGTGTTGGTAGATGTTTTATTAAGTCAGCTTAGATTCTTTATCTTGTTTCTTGTTGTGTCCTCTCCTCAGGATACTACAGGTCGCTGTATATTCTTGTGAATCACAGGCTTCCTTCCAGTCTGGAGTACAGCGACGCTCCCTCTATCCCTCTGGCAAGCACACTGTTGGAGCACATTCTCAAACCTCTGCACTTTACCTACTCCTCCTGCACAACAGGCGCAAGGTACAACAGGAGGGTGAAATGACTGTTTAAACAGGCCTGTACACAGATAGTGAGGAGCTTGCTGCTTGCTGTGGTGGTAAAATTTCCATTTACGTGACCTCGCTAGTGATCTGGGCGTTACATTCTGAGAAAAGGATGTAGGATGTGGAGGAAGTAAATATAACCTCCTGTGGCAAATGACAAACCTTCTGCTTAAGTGTCCATGAGCAACAGACTTTTGGTTGGTTGTGTGATTTTCTTTGGAAGAGGCCAAAAAGTGAATCTTCTTTATAAATGGAGAGTCACAAAAAAGGCTGGACTCTAACCCTCCCAAATTGCTGCTTTGAGTACGCAGCAAAGATAACTGCTTGATAGCAGGAAAGCAAAGGCTTTTCTCCAGTGAATTATTTTAAAATCATCCATTAAACTGATCAGACAAACTACAGCAGTTTTTTGTCCCTTCGAGTCAGCGGTGAAGCAGTAATTGCTTCAGAGACCAATTTACAACAAGCCATAAAAGGCCCCCAGACTTGCTCGCTCGCCAGAGTGCAGAATATCAGGCTATTTGCCCTTACTTAATAACAAACGACAAGGGGACTCCTTTTCTTCTTTGAAGAAAAGCAAGGCGGGAGTGAGAGAAACTTGTGTACACACTGACTCTAACAGCTAATTATCTGACTTGGCTTACCAGATGTGTGACTGAGCCACACAAAGCAGCTCTATTTGGAGAGATAATATTGGAGTACTCACTAAGCAGAAAGAGCATAGCCTGTATGAACATACAGTCATTGAAGGCAGCATTTTTGTTCTCTTGCGTCATATTGGCATTTTAATCTATTGCGTTTACTAAAGTCTGTTTGTCTCTTGTCTTTCAGGCAGTTTGTATTTGCGGCCTTTACTGAGGAGTTTATCTCTGCATCGTTCACCGAGCAGATCTTTCACTTCTTTATCCCAGCGCTGTCGGACTTCCGTCTCTCATTCCCTTTTGAGGCCTTCCTGAGCTCTCTCCAGGCCACCATCAACTCCTCTTCAGCAGCACACAGCCAAGCGCCGTGGCTATTCTACTTTGTCCTCTCTGCAGGGGAGAACCGCTTAGGTGGGTGACAGTTGAGAGATGTTTACATGGTACATCGCCTCTGTGTATGTATTACAGCATGTGTTAATGAGGTGAAATAAATGTGGCTCATTTGAAGCATTAACTCCCAGGAGACTGATTTATAGAGAGGTCTGATATGATGGTTTGTACAGTCATGATGATTGGTGACGTGTTGGCAGGCTCACTATCAGACGAGGGACTGCTGCTCTACCTGCGGGCTCTGCAGACGCTGCTGCCGCTGCTGCCGGTGCCAGAGAGCTGCAGCAGGCCGGAGGTGAACAGCGACTCGGAGGACGATGACGATGCCGGCATCCACCCACCGCCTATGCAGGTACGATACACACACACAAAGTGATATTGACTTTTAAGTTGTTAGGTCACTCATTGACCGCTGCTACATCTAGATCGGCCTTTTAAAACTTGCATCACTCAAAAACTATTTGTATCATTACAAACAGATTGATCCGTTTTTCAGTACTATTTTTCAAAAGGCAAATGGTGCCATTTTTCTTCCAAAATCAAAAAAGACCAGCTATGAGCTACAGATTATCTACACCTTCACAAATAGTGTCACCAATATGGTGAATTACAAGAAATTACCATTCACTAGTTGTGAAGGTAGCATCATAGCAACATATCTGATCTGAAGGGCCTGAAGGATGTATGAAGTTTGTGACATTTATTACAGTTTCTAGTTTTATTGTAAATTCAATACACTGCAAGACATTACCAAGATGTAGAGCTATAATTATTAGTCGAGTAATCAATTTGTCAGCGGGTAATTAATCGCCAACTATTTTGATAACGACAAACCTAAAATTCGCTGATTCCCGCTTCTTAAATGTGAATATTT
Organism: Scomber scombrus; assembly: GCF_963691925.1. Lineage (NCBI taxonomy): Eukaryota > Metazoa > Chordata > Actinopteri > Scombriformes > Scombridae > Scomber > Scomber scombrus. The sequence goes on from NC_084989.1 coordinate 16,051,494, forward strand.
TTGGATTTTTAAGTCTTCTACGATAGTTAACTGATTATCTTTGGGTTATGTATGGTTGGTTGGGAGGTTGAATCTTGGCCTTTTGAGAAACGTGTTTGACACTTTTTTTTACTATTTTCTGACATTTTAAAGACCAAAGGCATAATAACAGCACAGGCAAAATACAGTGAGACTCTGAAGTCCAAAGTTCTATAGAGGCTCCTATATAAATGCCATCGGGTAGAAAATTTGACATGTCACATTTTCTATATATGATGCTGTATATGTGATTTCTTTCCTCTGTTATATATATTTACTGATTCATTGGTGTAGCGTGACAAAGTTCTCTCGTTACTCCAGATTTTTAACCCTTATCTGTTTTCCTCTCTGTCAGGACGACAGCCGGATCTCTGTGCAGCTGATCACGGAGGAATGTGTCCACAAGCTGGACACCAAACACCAGACTAATGCCCTGCTGAACCTGGTGTGGAGAGATTCAGCCAGTGAGGAGGTTTTCACCCTGATGGCATCCATCTGTCACACACTCATGGTCCAGCATCGCCTCATGGTGCCAAAAGTCAGGTACAAAAACTCTAATTAGAACCTTTAAAGTAACATAACCTAAAAAGAAACAGTCACTTCTCACTCCAGTGTGACTGCAAGCATCTGTCCTGCTTTGGTGACCTTCAGTCCTATTAAGGGATTTTCAGAACAGGTTATTGCTTCAGAAAATTCGGAGGCACAGAAGCAGGTGTGTCTTGATCTGACGAGAACATTAAAATAAGTTTAAAGCCTTTTTCATTTTTATTTGATATCATAACATTTTACACGTCTTGTCAAGATCAGCCTCGTATTGGAAGAGCTCGTTTACGCAGCCACCTGATTGAGAGGAAAACTGTGTCTTTATGTGTTTCCGCGCTGTAAGCAGTAATGTAAATAACAGTGAAGTGAGGCAGGCAGTTATCAGTGGGTCTGCACCCACTGGCATTTACAACCGGCAGAGGAAGCAGGGATGTCAGGGAAGCTGTCAGCTCTGGATGAGGGCAATTACCTCTTCTCAGGTTGATTACATTAGGGCCAGGATGTCAGAGGTGGTGTGTGTGTGTGTGTGTGTGTGTGTGTGTGTGTGTGTGTGTGTGTGTGTGTGTGTGTGTGTGTGTGTGTGTGTGTGTGTGTGTGTGTGTGTGTGTGTGTGTGTGTGTGTGTGTGTGTGTGTGTGTGTGTGTGTGTGTGTGTGTGTGTGTGTATGTTGGGGGATGGAAGCTGCATTGACTGACGGGAGGTGATCTAGACTGAGCTTCATGGATGACCAACCTGCTCTAGTTAATTATTAGTGTAGCCAGTTGTTACCGGGGGGGATTTCATGTTACTTAACCTGTGTGTTACTGTATATCTGTTTTGCTGTCAACACTGAAGCTTCGCCTTACCAAAAATCATGCATGCAATGGTAAATATACATTACATTCCTCTGTAATTAAAGAAGAGGAGAGTGAGAGTGAGAGTCAGCGAGTAATTGTGCAAGATTGCTTACAAATGGTTGAACAGAACTGAAAAGAATTTCAGCATATACTCCCCAATCCCCTTAATTTTTTACGGCTTCCTCCTTCCTCCCTGCTTTTACCATAAATCTTGCCCTTCGTCTTCCATCATTATTGGATATCTGTACAAAATAATTAGCTCACTGAGAAAGATTAATCACTGCAGGAGTGGACGGGATAGCTTTACAAGAGGCTAAGGGGAGCAAATTGCATCCCAGTCTTGATTTACTGCTCTTACAGCACAAAAAAAAAAGAAAAAAGCAGCTGGCCAGTCGTCCAGCCCGGCACACTGCCTTTTTAATAAATATGTAAAATGTCTCATGAAGCTGAACGCTGCCTTTAAACAATTTTTTTAGAGGACCATTTAAAAGCAGGTCCAAAATATATGTTAATTGATTTTCTGATTAACTGAAGCATGTCTTGTGGGTTTGGTGTAATCTCACTTTAATTGTTAGCATTGGATATTTGGTGTAATTCCACTTTAATGGTTTGGTTTCGCCCAATGTAGCACTCTGTCGCTAACGGGGCCTTGCTCTGATGAAAGCGAGCACAGATGAGTTTTTAGTCTTTCATTTGCTTTTGAGCGGTGGCTGTGACTTTTGTGTTGTCGTGAGATAATGACGTTGATCGTATTCATGCTGAAGTCGAAGGCAAAACAAATTTGTATTTAGGTGGAAACTCGTTCACTCTTTACGGTATCAAACGTGACCCGAGCCGGGCCACTTTCTTTTTTTCATTTTTTTTTTTCATTACTGCAAAAATGAAATGATCCGGGCGTGATTCATCAATCTGCTTTTTACACACACACACACACACACACACACACACACACACACACACACACACACACACACACACACACACACACACACACACACACACACACACACACACACAGACATATGCACACAAAACCCCTCTTGATGTCTTGACTTTGTTTATTAGCGGTTCATTCCGTGATTGAAATGGGGGTTTGGGTTCTCTCAGGCCGTAAATCAGCATGTCAGCTGGCATTTAGTGCTTTGTTTCCCATTTCAATCAAACACCCACATCACTTGTTATGAGCCCACAGCACTACTTCTCGCTTCTCTCCTGAGTCTTGTACCACTGACAGATGGCGGGTGCTTGGCACAAACCATTTTTCAAGCCATATTGAGGCTTGTCTGCCACTCTGCTCCCGAAGCTCATTTCCATTTTGGCAGTTTTGGTAGATTGAATGGTTGAATTTTAGCGCTGACATTGAGATAAGAGTGTTCAGCAAATAAAGAATTTCACTTTTCCCATTGTACCCTCTTTTACTCTCTCTTTTCTCTTTTTTTTTTCTTCGCTCTTTTTCTCTGTTGACCTTTGCTCCTCTCCTCTACTGTGAATACATGATGCTGCCCTATTAAAGGCAAGCATCCTTATAGGTGTCAGTGCTGTCACTCTTCAGACAAGAGCCTATTATATGCAGGGGCACTTTATTTAGCCTTTTAGCTTACTTACCACATTATTGTCACCTGTACTTACCCTCTGTGTGAAAAGCCATGCAATTTAGGAGTATACAAACACACACACACACACACACACACACACACACACACACACACACACACACACACACACACACACACACACACACACACACACACACACACACACACACACATACACTTGAACAAAGAGCAACTTCACACCTTGGTGCCACAGCCCCGTTGAGTGCAGAGCTACTATAGCAAGGTATGTGGGCCCTCCTCTGTGTTATCATGTAATTCACTGTGAGTGTGGAAGTATGCTGGCGCTGCGGGGTCAAAGCGAGGCTTCCCCTCCTCCTCTGTCCTCCATTGTCTCGCTCCCCTAGCCATTAAGTTAAATGGGGCTCCAGCAGGAAGCCAGAGGGGCTGTTTATGACCCGAGCTGGGCACCCTCGCCAGCAACTAGTTTACTAATGGAAGGTGCCTCGCCTAAATAAAGCTTAATGGCTCATTTAATCTCTTTTCGGCCCTCGCAAGGTATAAAAGGGGAGAGAAAGGCCAGGAAAATTCTATGAGGGAAATGTTGGTTAACAGTGTCATTTATATTTTCGCCTCCTTTTACTTGTGTCCTCTGGTTAACAGGGGCAGAGTTAACAGTCTCAATATAGCAGACAGATTGGCGGAAAGTAATTTTACTGTTCTTCTCACTGATTGTGTCATCTGACTGAAATAGCTCTCTAACTCACGTTGTCGTCTTGTTGATGAGAGACATATACTTCATCATAATGAACGTTGAAAATTGACGTGTCTGTCTCCTCCTCTGTTCTCCTGCAGACTTCTGTACAGTTTAGCTTTCAATGCACGTTTCCTGAGGCATCTCTGGCACCTGATATGTTCCATGACAACGAAAATGATTACCGGGTGAGCTAATTCAATTTTCAATTTCAATTTAATTGCTTATTACTGGCATGGATATTTGTGTGTACATTGTGCTTATGTACAGTTAATTTCTGCTTGCGTACAAACGTACCTCATGTTTGGGTCTGTGTGTGCCCCCTCAGCTCCATGGTGCCGCTGCTGCAGCTGATCTCAAGAGGGTCTCCCATGTCGTACGAGGACTCCAACCGCATCATTCCCCTCTTCTATCTCTTCAGCTCCCTCTTCAGCCACTCGCTTATCTCCGTGCATGACAGCGAGTTTTTTGGTCATGAATTAGAAGGTACATATTTAGTTATTGACAAGTGGTACTGCTGTATGAATCATGTATGAATGTCTTAATGGATCATGCATCCCACTGGAGATGATTATCCTGTGGACTCTTCCATCAATTATTCCCAATTTCTTTTAGCTGGTGTTCTTAGTAAAGTAATATAAAGTCATCGCCTGTCGTTTCCAGCAGTCACATTGCAGTCAACAGGACAGTCGCAGTCCTCCATGATGCCCTTCACTCTGTTAGAGCTGGTGACTCTGTCTCGCTGTCTGAGGGACGCCTGCCTGGGAATCATCAAGCTGGCCTACCCTGAGACCAAAACCGAGCACAGAGAGGAGTACATGGCTGCTTTCCGCAGCGTGGGTGTCAAGACAAACACTGAGGTTCAGCAGCGCATCCAAGCCGAGCAGAAACGCTGGGTACAGCTCTTTAAGGTAAGATTCATATCACCACATTACAGCTGAATGTTCATCAGATTTTTTTCCTCTCGTATTTTAAATGAACAGATGTTTTTGTAGTTGAAACCAAGTTGAATTTGACATTAATGAAGTACTGATTTTATCTTCAGGTCTTCAGTTTAATTTTGTCGCAATGACAGAGAATCTACAATGAAAAAAAAGCTTTTTCTTCTGTATTTGGGGAGATGTGTTGATGCTAACACGATTGTCTGTGCCTTCTTGTCTTGAAACAGCATCAGTTGAAATCAATTGAAAAAATTGTCATTCGATCCAAATTTAAAAACTTTGTCAGTTCTATTGTCGTCTTTTCTGTGTCTCTCACCTTCTCAGTCTATTTACTGTAACTGCAGCGTGTGGTGAAATAAAATGGGAGGGGCTGGGTGACTGCACTTACTGCACATATTCACTCACATATTATGTCAACACACACAGAGAGAAAGAGAAACGTGCAAAATCAGAGTGAAGTAGATTATTTGAAAACTGATTTGAAGTTTTGAGTAGTGAGATGGCGGTAGCGGCAGCTGCAGTGAAAGAAACAAACAACCTATCTACTTATTCTCATTGCAAAAATTGCTGTTTTCATTGCATTCAATTGCCAAAATGTGCAGAAAAGCATATTGTAAATTGTGTCCCCCACACACATGCAGTGGGTCAAACAACAAACATGCTTAACAAATTGACTTCAGTGATTTAAAAATAAATCTCAACAGTGCTACCCGCCACCTCTCCTTGATCACCACTGTGAGAGAGAAAGAAAACATGTTTAAACAGTAAGTAGTATGTTAAATTTGTTTTATTCTCAGGAAGCTGTTCATTATGAATAGTATTAAGAATCAAATTGTGACATTAAAATTGAAAATTAAATTTAAAAATTGAGCACTTCTACCACAAACAAGTCTTGTCTGAAATTGTCTGACAATATAGATCTCAGATTTGAATGGATTTAATCACAAAAGAGATATGAACAGTCAATAGCAGTCGTATATGTGAAGCAGTTGAAATCAGTAGCTTCATATCGGACTCTGACTTCCAATCTATGCATACATGTTGCTCACAATCAGCTCAGACACCAGAATATTTTGCATTATTCCATCTCACAATAGTCCCAATTGTGATTCATTCTTTCCCTTTGATACCTAAAAGCATATGTGACACATTAACATTAAGCTTAATTGTTGTGTAGCCTGTCCATGCATCGAGACATAGTGATCTAAAAGCTTGTCTGCGTTAGGGGAAATCAAGTATGTATGCATGAACAGGCAAAGACAAGGAGGAGTGCAGCCGTGGAGGTCAGGTCATTGGTTATTTACTCAGAGTAAATGAGGCAGAAAACAGCATTAACTTCTTTCTTCTCTTCTCTTTTTCTCATTCCACATCTCTCTCTCTCCTTTCTTCTACTCTCCATCAGGGAAGTGGTAATTAAGCTTTAACTTTGTTCCCGGCTGTCAGTCTTTGACAGGACAATTTAAAAGTGGACACCAGTGTTCTGAGGAAGGTGGCAAATACGTGAAAAGCATGTCGGGAATTTTCATAAAAGATCTGCTCAAAGGCCTCTTGTCAGCTAAAACGACCCATTAAAGAAGTGGGGAGCAGGGGAAATGCATTTTCCAAATTGAACGGCGGGATTTACAGTCGGTTTCACGCTGCTGACCCCTAACACGCTAATGTTTAGTTCGTGTCATCAGCCGTCCCTCCCCATCTTTTATCACCTCCATTGTCGAGCTATCTATTTAATTGAAAGAAGTTAATTGAATGAAAATGATCAACTAAGCTTGTATTAATATTGCTAATGGAACTTTCTTCTTGGCCATGTTTGGAGAACGATGTCACGCCGGAGTTTGGGAAAGGCCCATTAAGGCTTGCACTTAACCCGATGGGCTAATTAAGGAATGCTTATTCATTCTCAGAGTCAGGGGGTAGGCCTGCTCCAAACCCATCGCCACGCTACTTTTACAGCATTTTGCACTTGCCATTATTACGGACTCTGGTTGCCTCCCAATGATTGGCCGAGATTGATTGTCACTCTATGAAAATGACGTGCTTTAGAAAAGAACATTTCGATTGAGACGATCTAGCCTGAGCATTATATGGAAATGGCTCGGCTGTAACTGTTCTAACAGCCCCCTTAACGAATCTGCATGCAATGACGCGCCTTACGTTATACAGCGGATGTCTGACAGCGACTAGCCATAGCAACAGCAGAGCACATGTATCAAAGTAGACTGAAACTTAAGGAAACTTATGAGGTCATCAGTCCCAATCCTTTTCACCTTAAATTGGGCCACAGCAGCTGTCCCACTGTAAAGACTAAAAGAGCCTCTTTATGAATACAGCATTCAACTGTTTCGTAAATCACATCCATTTAAGTAAAAAAAAAAGAGGCTCAGACAAAAGTAAAGTGACCACTAGAGTACAGATAAAGTCTTCTGAAATGGGCGTATGTTACAACGTTATATCAAAGTGAAATATTTGCGTGAGCTGTGCTGGTACTTGCAGTGCTGTGAACCGATGCCGCCGTGTCTTTTGCATTCTCAATCCGATGGCTGATGTCAGCAGAACTCGCCAGTAATTAACAGGGCTGGACATTGAGGGACGGCGCAGGTCGTTTTTCTTTTATACTCTCCATAAATGGCGCACTAATGGCTGAATTCTCAAATTGCTTTTTTTTCCCCTTAAGAGAAGGCACCTCATGCTGTTGAACAGTCCATACACGGAAAAGCATCTCTTTATCAGTCTTGCATCTCTCTTCTCTGAAAAGTACTTGAAATGTACATTTTGCAGTCTAGCAGTGAAGTTGATTTTGTGGGGAAACAGCTGCCAGAGTTTAGAGATGTTAATGTGACGTGTGTTTGATCTACTACCCAGGTCATCACTAACTTGGTGAAGATGGTGAAAGCTCGCGACATAAGACGACCCTTCTGTCCAGCAGGTCACTGGCTCTCTCAGGAGGTCAACATCCGAGCTGATAAGGTACTTTACAGCTGTTTAGATTTTGCCTGTCATTCATTGTTTATCACAAATTTTACTCTTCAGACTGTATTCATAAAACTTCCTAGTCTGAGGAAATTCATAACATTATTATTTTGAATGTATGTCCCCCTAATTAGATTAGTGTTTAGTGGTTAGTGTTTCACAGAGATTTAAACCAAACAGTACAATCAAGAACATGAAATAACAACAAACAACAGGAAAATAAGTTATTAAGCAAAAATAATAAATTACTTCAGTACAAGTTTTTTTTTTTTTTTAATAAGAGGATTTACAGAGTTCTAAGGATTTAATAACACCTTTCGTTCTAGACCAAAGGCACTGACAGGAGTTTCATCTTCTTCATTTGATTCCTTTTTTTCTCTGTAGGTCACCCAGCTGTATGTGCCCTCTGCGAGACATGTGTGGAGAACGCGAAGGATGGGACGTATCGGACCTCTTCAGTCAACACTTGATGGTAGTGTAATCTGGTTAATGTTTTTTTTTTTTTTTTTTTTTTTTTTTAAATATCTGTATTACCTGTTTTAAAACCTGTAAAAAAAATAAGCATTCTTTCACTAGGATGAAGGTATTTGATCATTCTGTCATTCATTTATTGTCAGAAAAGTGTTTTTCTGTTAATTCTGCATGAAATTAACACACAAAATTGAGCTCTTGTACAAATGATCATGATATTCCTGTGGATCATTTAAGCATTTTTTGACTGATTAACTGTCACATTTATCCTCATATTTTAAAATGTAGAGGTCACTCATCTGAGTTTTCGAAACATGTTCTCTGTATTCATCATCAGCTACAACAGCTATACTCCTAACTCTAAAGTTGTCTGCACTGATGTACAGCGCAGGACTACTATTGGCAATGAATGAAAATTTAGAATCGTATAATGCTTGTGTCAGCTTGATACATAGCGCAGGAAATCATCCTAATTGCTACCCAAAGTCACCTTCTCCGTGTTTGCTGCATATTCTATGGAGCCGTGCATCCATATGATTTCACAGATGAGGAAATGGGAGGAACTTAAAGCTGTAATTTCTAGAGGAGTTGGTGTTTGCAGTTAAGAGTGCAGTTGAACCATCTTTAGACGTAGGACTAGCAAATGTTGCTGATTGGAAATCTCTTCTTTTTTTGCCTGGAAGAAATGTCTCATATTTCCATCAAAGTGCCTCTCTTGGGCAGAAAAAGACAACAGAAAAAAGTCATTAACCTTCCCCTTTTTAACAAAGATATATTACTACATTTTCTCTTCATTGACTCAATTAAGCACTCAGAGGAAAATACACTGACGCACGCACAGCTTCATCTGGCTCACTTTAAGTCATCCCTGGTTTCTGTGAAGTATGGTGTGAAAACAAGCGGATAACAATGTGTGTATGATCTACCTAATGCCACTCAGAGGCTGTATGGGATAAATTCAATTAGTGTGAAAGTACCTGATGAACTCAGCCACATCTGGTCCATGTGTTTGTCCGGCCTTTTCTCATTTCCTTAAATGGACGGGCCCATAGCTGATGAATGAGCAATGTATTGACCACTCTGAGGCCATATTTCTCCTCAAAGATGGAAACCTGATGGGAAAATGCAGATCAGGTTGACTAATTGAGCAGAATAATTGAGCTGCAGTGGACACAAAGTGAGGAGGGTGAAGAGCAGTTTAGCTATTGTGGCAGTTTTTTGTTTTTTTCCCCTGTAGGCTAAACAGCCTAAAACCCTTAGTTTAATACAAAACAAACGTCAGGTTATACATAAAGCAGGCATGTGGGTGGGCAGCTCACAGTTTGGTTAATTAAAAGGACGTAATTAAAAAGATGTAGGATGAAAGTGTCTTTAATGGCTGGCCTGTAAAGAGAGGAATGGGTCTTGACGACAGAGCTTAGCGGTGAGAATGGCAATGATGCTATAGCACAGTACAGCACTGTTTTCTAGTAGAGTCAAATGCTGAAGATAGCTGATGTTTGGAAGTATTTTTCCCTGCTGAAGATTCACAGCTTCATGTTTTAGCTTTATTGTAATTATAAAAAACAGGATTTCACAATGAAATGCAGTTGTAGCTACCTCCCTGCTACACACAGAAAATGAATTAACAGGTAAGATATTTAGAATGACAGAATTTTAAAAAGTGGGACTGAAGGAAACCCCCCCCCCCAAAAAAAAAAAAAACAAACAAACAAACAAACAAACAAAAAAAAACAAAAAGAAAGAAAATCAACTATTTATAACACTTTATAAAGATGTATCTACATTTGGCCCTAGTATTTACACACAGAGGGACGAGTGACTAATCCAAAATCAGGAAATGCTAAAATGTTGAATTTTGTGTCTTTCTACAGTCGGCTTAGAGCCTCCACAGCTGTCTGTGTCCGAAGAGAGACATCTGGCCATCCTCACAGAGCTCCCTTTTGTAGTTCCCTTTGAGGAGCGAGTCAAGGTACTGCACTCCACCTCCACTGTCTCACACACAACCACAACAAAAAGTTGTGTTTGTTGTATTTGGACCAAAGAATAGTATACCATCACCTGTAAGTTACTGCAGTTTAGTAAAAGCAGAGATATGATGTGACGCTTCACACAGAAGTTATTTTAACTGAAATGAATTGGTGCATTGACAGAAACTACACCTTCAACGTTAGCCTGTTATTATGAAGTATCACTTATACATTAGAGTTCACTTTTGGATTGAAAAGGATCACTTCTTTCTCGGTGTTGAGAAAATCGACGACCAATTGATGTATAACCATGATCAGAGCAAAAAAATAAAAACGTAAGTGAGAAGAATTAGTCACTGACCTGCTACCGGGCTAACATCTGTGTTGCAGATCTTCCAGAGGTTAATCTATGCTGACAAACGTGACACACAGGGGGACGGACCGTTCCCCGATGGCATCAATGTCACCATCAGACGCAACTATATCTATGAAGACGCCTACGACAAACTCTCACCAGAAAACGGTACGGCGTGCATCACTACAGTTTCAATGAATAGTAATATCACCTGTGAGGTAAAAGGCACGGTGCTGTAAATGTTGACACTGTTAATGAAACTCCTGTTATGCTCTATAAAATCTTAATATTGAGGATCAAGGTTCCGGTTAACGTTTAAGATGAAGGTTAGCTCTCTCCTCGTGCAGAGTATTGAATTTCAGTAAAGCATTATTTCGGTTACGATTATTATAATGCATCACATAAAAGCAGAATCAATTATTTTAAGTCACCTCTTTTGTGTTTGAATTTGAAAGGGCACTTCAGTGGGGGCAATCTGATTAAAAAGAGTAGTAGGAGACCTGGGCTGAAGACATGATCTATATCATTTATGTGTCTATAAGATATAGCTGCCTTGATTTATCACTGTACATTAATTATTCTGAAAGATAACCTTTTATAGAATTTGATTTGAATATTCTGCAGGTTGAGAAAGTGCTTTCTTGCAAAATATGTTTGGAAAACAACGGTATCAGTAGATTTCAACAGTGTATGAATTACACCAGACTTTTATCAGTTTGCACATTTGTACTCTTTAAGTTTGACGTTCTTTTTGTGCAGAAAGTGTTAATATTAAATGTAAATGTGATGGAGAAGAAGGTGAAACATTGTAAGTGAACATTCCCTGAAAAAGTTAATAAAAGGGAGTTAGAAATTAAAATATACTAGAATCAAAACCGGATAACATTGAGGAAATGTTAATTAAAACAAAAAGGCAATCAATTGGGCATTCTTAGTTTGACGATAAAAACCAAATCACATTTAATTTGCTTTTTAAAGTCGTTGTCTAATGAGCCAGTCCCAGCTTTTCTAACCGATGCATTAGCAAAGTTAATTGGCTTCTTCTTTTGGCCTTTACAGACTGCTGTGTCAGTGTTTCTCTCTTCTGTCACTCTTCTGTGTCATCTTGTCTGTTAGGGAGGCATCATCATCACCTTTCAACTCTTTGTGATTATATGTTTTAACTGTGCTTTATGTGTGCAATAAAGTTTCAAGTAGGGACCCAAATACCACCAGGCAGAGTATTTTCACAAAACATCTTTTTTTGTTAACAAGTAAAATGGGGGGACATGTGCCTTTCAATTTATAGATGAAGATTTAAGATGGTTTATAACCTTTAGAAATTGGGAATGTTTAACTATGAACAACCTGAGACACTGTCAGCCTGCTGGAAATTACTGTAAAATAAATGTGTAAAGAATAAAAAATGACATCTTGGGTAGACTATTGATCACATTTATCGAGTGATGATTAACTTACCTTACCCCGAACTGCATTGGACAACGTGTTGATCCTTCTTTTCTTTCTCCTGCCTTGTTACATTAGAAACGGACCTGAAGAAAAGGATCAGAGTCCATCTGCTGAACGCTCATGGTCTGGATGAGGCGGGCATTGACGGCGGCGGTATCTTTCGGGAGTTCCTGAACGAACTCCTCAAGTCGGGCTTCAATCCCAACCAGGGTTTCTTCAAGACGACTAACGAGGGTTTGCTGTATCCCAACCCCGCTGCAGAGATGCTGATCGGAGAATCTTTCCAGAGGCATTACTACTTCCTGGGCAGGATCCTTGGAAAGGTGAGCGTCCAGAGTAAAATCTAGTAGTAAATTCTTTATCCCTGTTTGATATTTCAGACCTTTTTAAAAACCTAAAAATCCAGAGAAAAAAAGGAAGAATGTCTATAGAGATACTGTAGATAAGCTACTGGCAGGCATCAGATTTGAAATGTTTTTTATATATGCTGCTGCATTAGTTGGATGTAATGAATGAATGAAAAGGACAAATGCAGAGGAAGAAAACGAAACTAAAAGCGTCTGATTCCCCAGTAAATCATCTGTTGAGTGTTTGATGGTTATTTATTTGTGCTTAGAACGTAACCGCCATGAAACAACCAGAAAAAATGTTTTATTTCTCCCATTCACCGGCTTTCCGCTCCCTCTCCTCACTCGACCACCACCACCCTCACTCTCTCTCTCTCACTCACCAATGCTCTCAGCTCTCTCTCAATGTTTTACAGTTGCAGAATAACTAGCTGTAGTCACTGGCTCATCATTTGATGCTCCAAAATCAAGTTAAGGTTGGATACTTCTGGTGCACATTCGGCAATTTAAAACAATAGTTGTACTTCAAAACGTGTGACAGATGCTTTCAGTGCATTTGAGCCTCAGAGACAGCCTTGATTTGAAGACCAATAAGTCAATACGTCATTAAAATCAGTCACAGTCAGTGTCAAGGCTGCATTCGATGAATATTTACATATTATGGATGTTTTGGCAACTGACAGCATTAAGAAAAATTGAAGACATAAAAGACATTTGTGTCTTCAGAAGATTTTTTAGGGTCAGAAGTACTTGAAACAGGCGCTTGTGCAAACCTCAGTTTTGTTAATTAGCCCTGTGCGTAATCTGTTGACGGCATTGTTTTTCTGTCTCCTCCTTCCTCTGATGGCACTATTTATTAGAGCCTAATGTTTCTAAATCATCCTTAATGCATGTGCTAGTGAATGTTTATCAAGATGCCTTCCTCGTGGGGGGGGGGTATCATCTCCACCGGAGAAGAATTACCTCATGACAAGCGGTCACCTCTCAATTAGGGCTTCCATTAGCCGATGATTCCTACCTCTTGTTTGTGTAGTGATTGCATTTGGCTGGCACTAAATCAGCGAGCCCACACAGACAGGACATAAATAAGCGTTCAAAGCATGTGGTAATAGCATTTTGATCTGTTTTACAGTCAGGAACATCCAGGTCTCTTCTCTCTTCCTTGGCCCGGGACGGTCCGGTCCACTTATCAGGGCATCGTAACTCCTCCTCCTCTTCATTCTCCTCCTTCGCCTACTCCGCCTTCTCCTTTTCTTCTCTGTATTCTATGCAAGTGAGAAATGATCAATCAGCAGCTACAAGCTCCCACTTCTTCGATATTGTGCTCTCCATTGCTAATGGTTCAGGCAATTAAGCGGGGGGAAATTAATTTGAATTTGACTTTCAATTAACCCTACCTTAAGTTCCTCTTTCTCCATAAAAATGGACGTTTGAGTGGCCATTTGAGAGGTGTATTGATATTTGTTTAGTGCCGTTATTGCCTGGATAAAAGGCAACCGTTTATATAGATTGGGATTGCATCACCGCCGCCGCGACGTGCACAGTGCACAGTGCGGCTCAAAGGACACGGGAGATTAATATTGTTAATTAATGTCCGAGGCGTGCCATTGTTGTGGAGGTGATGTATTACAGGCAGGAGTGGCTTGTCTAGGGTACTCACTGAAATGGGATTGAACATCAGAATAGCGGCCGGTCATCATCCTTCTTCCTCACTTGTCCACCCAGCTGACAAGCAGAAAGATTTAAGCCTTAAATGGGGAAACATGAAAACAGGTTACTTTGCTTCTGTCACTCGAGCCTAAAGACTGAAAAGTTAATTTAGCCGTGATGGGACGAGATTAAGATTGTTTTTGGTTTGCCAAAAATGAAAAATCTTCTCGTTATATAATATGACATGAGGGGAGGTTCTCTGTGTGCCTCATCCATCTCTCATTAGTCCAAACCCTCCAACCTCATCAGCAGTGGCCTCTCTGCTCTGTAACTGGGAGGGTGAGGAAAGTTTGATCCTCCTCTCATTTAACCACCAGACTTCTGCACAGTCTTTTCTCATTGATCCCCAACAACTTACACTTCCCCTTAGAGGTGTGTGAGGTTGGCACCCCTGATTGATAGTGATGCGTTTGACAGGCATTATAATTTTATTGATTCCTAATGTTGTAAATTAAGGAATTTATTTGGCAGCTAACAGAATGCACCTGCAATGTTGCTAGCATTTATTCCACCTGATGGTGCTGCGATCTGCTTTAATTGCGTTGCCACTGCACTCACTTATATTAAAAGGCCCGGGCCATAATAATTAATTCTATCCAACCCAAGTCATTTTGGCACAATTTCTGGCAATAAACACTCATAAATAAAGTAAGTGGCATTGAAAAAATAAGGCTACAGGTTTTTTCCATATACTTATTGCTGCCTCTTCCCGGCACAAGTGTTATTGATAGGTTTCAAGGGGCCACAGCGCGCATATGGTCTGAAACGAGCAGCGGCCACGGGAGAAATACTAAGTGGATTATTTTGCATAAAAAATAGACAATGTTTGAAGTTGTGCAATTAACCTGTGTTTAGAAAATAGCTGTGATTTATGCGCGCGTGTGTGTTTAAGATGCATGCATTATGGAAATCCTCTAGATTTATAATCCATTTAGCTGATGCGGTCAGGGTTTTTAACGCTATCATTTATAAAGACCTGTATATTTTAATGCCTCCAACGGGCTCTTTTTCGGACTATTCCAGTACATTAGCTTTGGGTTTTTATGAGTCACCTGCCTGGCTGTGGTTCTTAATGGCATTTAAGGTCAAGGTGAGAATTGGCATTTATAAAGTTTGAGGCGGGTGAAACAGGGGCCTGTGTGTTTTAGATAGATTATGTTCCGTGTTTTGCTCTTACTCTTATCACTTGATTCTTTGATGTAAGAGTAGTAGTGCAAATTTAATACTGTGTAATGTTTGTTGTAATCAGATTTTTGAATATGTACAATATGTGTAGTAATATTACACTTGCTACTTTATACAAGCCACAGTCCATTTAGTTATCTTGGTTATCTAATCATCATATTTCATTGAGTGACACCCAAGCAATAAACAATCCCTGTGTTTAATGCTCGGAGCATTTTTTCGTTCATACGGCTTGACTGATGTTTTGTCTGTATTTACAAGAATAGAAAGACTTCCTTCTTTGTCTTCCAGTAAACATCCACATCATTTGTATGCAGGCGCTGTATGAGAACATGCTGGTGGAGTTGCCTTTTGCCAGTTTCTTCCTGTCCAAACTTCTGGGAACCAGCGCCGACGTGGACATCCACCACTTGGCCTCGCTGGACCCGGAGATGTACCGCAACCTGCTTTTCCTCAAGAGCTACGAAGAAGATGTAGAGGACCTCGGCCTCAACTTCACTGTGGTCAACAACGATCTGGGAGAAGCGCAGGTGACTGGGGTTGGGGACAGGTTGGGGGTGCAGTTTGGATAAATGATTCACATGTCCTTTTTTTTCTCCTTTTCTCATTTCTATCATAGTCAGTAGCTCTCATTCAGCTGTCTTTCCTTCCTACTGTTTGGCACCTCTTTGTGGCGTTAATAATTCATTTCCCCCATGATGTACCACTTTTCTGCCCTGAGAGAGATAAAGCACGTCGCCACTGTCGCCCTAAGCTCTGCTGCAGTGCAGCGAACACAGCAGCTCTGTTGACCGTTCCACCTGCCTTTCCCCCAGGAATTATCTCAGAACACGCCTGACAGAAGCAGCTAGCTGCTCTTAAGCACGTCCCCTCCAAAGCTCAAGGCTGCAGAGACGAGCCGCCACTACCACTCTGAGTCACCTGAGCCCAGACCTGCACTCTACCCGGAGCCCCTGTTTGCTCAGGGCCTTAACGCGTCTTATTAGCTCTTCTCAAACAACACCTGAAATGGTCCGAGTTACAATGTAGCCCTGCTGGTCGCATATAGGGCATCGCAAACACGATAGGGAAAACAATTTGCGAAAGATTAGGCACACACCCGGGAGCAGTCTGCCCTGCATTTGCCCTCGCGAGATAGCCAAAGCAAGCAAGATAACGGCAGTAATTCTCTTACATTAGCACATAATCAGGATCCACTGTGGGGGGAGGGAAAAAAGCAGGAAATGATTGGCTGTCAGTAAGGCCACATGCAGTACACAACATTCAGGACATGGATGAAATAAGAGGAACACCTGACATTATAATACAATCTAACCTAACAGCCATGCGTTGAATACCTGTGAAAGCTTATCAATCAGTTTTGGTTGAGACGACGTCAGAGAGGCGCTGATACACCTCTATTGTAAGTTTTGACTGTAGTTTGTACTGTTAAAAAAATACCTGTTAAGTGTCTTTCAGTCAGTTTTGTTTACAACTTTTAACCGATGCAGTTTTCCTGTTAAACATTTGTCATGATGATTTCTGAGAAATCTTTTCATCTTGCAGAAAAATGAGGAGTATCTACACACTGAATTAACCCTCCCACGACTCCATAACAGTGGGTCTTTAACAATTAAGGTTTTTGTATTGCAATTTATACTATAGAAAGGGGGTAAAACTTTAAAGACATGACATGAAAATTGACATGAACTGAGGTTATTTAACCACAGTTCTTAAGGGGGGACTGCATCGTCTAAGATGAGCATGCAGTATTTTGTCCTCCTGTAGACGTTTTGATGCCATCATCCACCCGGCTTTATGAACAGAGATGAGCACATTTTATCAAGCGCTAACTGCTCTAAAGCTAATGAAAAGAGAGCGTGGGGCCAAATTGTATTGGACCAGATGTTCATTGGACGTGTTATACTTAGAAAGACTGAAACGCACTTAGAGAGCCTTACCTTTAATCAGAGGAAAACATTTTAATTACCTTTTCAGTGATTGAATTAAATCCACCTGGCACAATTAAAGCTCTTACATTGTTTGTTGGTCATCTGGCATCTGAGGCAGACTCAAGCATATGCATAATGAAACATGCAATATGGCCACCTGTCTGACAGTTATATTACTTGGATGCTCTCAGAATAAGTCACACACAAACAGAGCAAAGACATTCAAATAGTGAGTGATAGACTGTATGAGAACCTTGTAAATCCCTTGTGATTTTTTTTATCCAGGTGGTTGAGCTGAAGATGGGAGGAAAGGACATTCCTGTGACCACAGCAAACCGGATAGCTTACATCCACTTGGTGGCTGACTACAGACTGAACAAGCAGATCAGGCCTCACTGCCTGGCCTTCAGACAGGGCCTGGCCAATGTGGTCAATCTGGAGTGGCTGCGCATGTTTGATCAGCAGGAGATCCAGGTAGACTGCACATGACAAGAAAAACGCCACATAATTATTTATAACTCGCAGAAATTTATAATGTATTTTTCTCAATTTGTTTGACAGGTGCTGATATCTGGGGCTCATGTGCCAATTTGTCTTGATGACCTGAAAAAGTTCACAAACTATTCAGGTAGGAACTGATAAAAAATTTAAAATCCCCTCCAGAGATGTTTGAAGACAGAAAATACTCTTTGTTAACTAATAATTTGTGTCTGCTATGATCATTTACTTCACTCATTCAAAATCCAGAGTCTCTGAGTTTGTAAATATTGTTTAACTGCTGAACTTGGAGGCCATCATACAGTTTGGGAATTGACATTCAGGATTTCAGTGACATTATATCATTGTATTTTAATGATTAACAAGTACACATCTGCATATATTTAATCTATTTAAATGGCTGGGGAAAAGTAAAAGTCTCTAATAAGTATAGTTAGGGTAATGTATCTATCTATCTATGAGTGTAGGTTAAAGGTTCTTCATTATTTTCCTCTCCTCTAGGCGGCTACACAGCCACTCACCCTGTCATCCAGACTTTCTGGGAGGTGGTTGAAGGCTTCACAGACGAGGAAAAGCGCAAGCTGTTGAAGTTTGTCACCAGCTGCTCCAGACCTCCGCTGCTGGGCTTCAAGGTGACTAGACGTGAACTTTACCCCCCCTCTCTCCATCTTTTCTTTTTCCTCTCCCTACACTTACTTCTCAGACTGTGTACTGCCGGCATCCTCCATTATCAGCAGGTTTTCCAAGCTCAACAGAAGGGAGTGTTCCCTCTTAATGGGCTTGTAATGAAAATGCCTGGACTGATAACAGCCCTCAAAATGATCATTTTCAAATTAGGCGGCGATAAGACTGGCCCGGTGAGGTCTTATCTCCAGGTCCACTGTTGTTTTATAGTTCACGACCTTCCTCTGTTGAAGAACTCTGTATGTGTGGGTTTGGCCAGAGATCCTGGCTGGACAAATATCACCATTCAGAAATAAGTAGCAGGTTGAACTTTCGAACTTTTGCCTCCTGTGTGACACGGCAGAAAGCAGCAATTTCCTGTCAAACGAACATACAAGGAAACCATATCTTTTACTTCTAAATATTGTTTCAACAGTGCTGAATCGCTAACCTTCTATTTCTGAAATGATTTCCTAATTGGAGCCCATTTCACTGTCTCACTGACTTGATTTGTGGGATACTTAAGTAGTTTGAGATAGGGAGGGGAAGAAAGCACAAAGTGTTGTCTTGAGGCCATTAAAGAGTTTTTATGTGTCTTACTTCGTATAACCAGAAGCTGTAATCATCATATGATTGGTTTTAGTACTCTTTATTACTGTCATTAGTTAAGAAAAAACAAATTACTACTCTGTACTGAGACGAAAGAACAACCCTCTCCTTAAAATCCTTCGCAGTCCCTCCTCCTCTGGCTTGAAGAGTTGCCTAGCCTCCTCATTTAATCAATTTGACTTTGGCCAGCATGTGGATGCTTCCCTCCTCCCTCCTTGTCCCTTCTCCAGGCCGTAAAGGGCGGTAATTCGTGGGGGGAGCGGCCCCTGACCCGGCCCTCAGCTTGAGCCAGCTAAGCCTTAATTAGCTGTCGTGAAACGGCCCAGGATTCATTAGAGGAGAAATAGCTCTGTCAGGAGAAGCCATTTAAAAAAAATGATGGAAACTCTCTTTTTTCCCAAAATGATAGCTGCAGTAATGACACTTTCTCAATAAGCAACGATAGTTTAATACGGTAATTGTCAGAAAAATGGGGTCATTACGGCTAAGCCCCCGAAGAGCCATTTAATCGGGCTGGTATGGCCGCTGAACCGTATATACACTAACTTTAAATAGCAGAATGAAATCAGGGTGGAGGAGCTCGTTCGTCGGCCTGGCTCGTGATGGAAACGGTCAGTGTCACAATCTGCAGATGAGGTGGCCTCATCACAAGAAGGCTTGATTTAAAAAATGCCAGATAGACAACATGAAATGACCATTCCTTCAGCATCTCATCCAAGGGTCAAACTGTGGGCCAGTTTCCCACTCAGTCCCTTTCAATTACCTAAATTTATACTTCCACTGTATTAGCTTAACGTTTAATGTCTGTCTATTAACATTTATCCCCTTGTGGAATTTGACATTTATTGCTTAATCAGGATTGCTTCGGACATTGTGATCATAACTGACACATGTTGAATCACATCTCATTTTTCCGTCTGTCTTTAAATGCCTCACGCCGATCAGATTTCCTTTAAGTTTAAATCCGACTGTCAGGTGTTTTTTAACGGTTTTACGTATGCACACAGGAGCTTTACCCGGCCTTCTGCATCCACAACGGTGGATCCGACCTGGAGCGTCTGCCCACTGCCAGCACCTGCATGAACCTGCTGAAGCTGCCTGAGTTCTGCGACCAGCACCTGATGAGGAACAAGCTCCTGTACGCCATCGAGTCCTCCGCCGGGTTCGAGCTGAGCTGAGGAGGGCGAAGGGCTTCTCTGTCCCTGCATCTACACGGACTCCACACCACTGATAACGGCTTGGGAGAGAAAGACTCAAGGAAGGGGGAGGGGAGAACAAATGATGCACTGACACGCCTGATTTACCGTGTGTTTATGTGTGTGTGTGTGTGTGTGTGTGTGCCAAGCCGAGGGTGAGAGGATGATCACCCACAGACTGAAGAAGAGGGGTGTGAAGGATTGAGCGGGGTAGGAAGCCTTTTTTTTTATAACCTCTTTGCTTTTAAGTAATTTAAATGTTTAATCAGTTGTCAGAACACTTGAGGAGAACAGCGATGCGAGATGAATTTTGCAAGAAATATCAAGCGTTGAAATAAAAACAAGAAACACAACTCTCCTGTGTGTAATCTCATATGAATGGACAGTTTTTTGTTTTTTTTGTTTGTTATTTTGAGCCGTGGAGGTGGAGGAGCTTTTGTGTAGAGCCATCATTCATATTCTCATCGAGGTCATCAAAACTCTGTTTTTGTGATTTCTCTCAAATTATTAAAAGTAATAACTGTCATGTCTGATATTCATAGCATAAGTGTGCACATGCCATCTGATGTGTCGATAGGAAATCGGCATCTGTTGCTGGACTAGATATGCGGAGAAAGTATTGTATGATTATGGATTTGTGAATATGTATATGTTTACAACTACAACTCTTGTATTATTCATTTATTCAGTATTTGTACAGATTTGTTTTTCTTTCCTTTTGTGTGATGAATGGAGGCCTCATGTTTTCAAACACGCTTGCTAAGGTGAACAATCTCTTCCCTGATCAGCGCCCTAAAGTTTGCTCTTGGGAGGGAGACGACAACAGTGTCCCCGTCGATAAGGCTTACAAATGATCAGTGTACCAACAGGGTGACAAAAAGAGTGTATGAAAACGAATAAACCCACTTTTCTTTTTGCATTTTCCTTCCTTTAGTCTCTTTTCTTGTTGCTTGTAATTAACAGTAATGACCGAGACATAAAACAGCGCTTTGTGGGAAAATCTCCTCCTGAGTTTTATGGCCTCTGACATATAATTAAAGAAACATCCAGTTAAGAAACACTGAGCAGAACTATTCTGGCCTTGAGATGCATTATCGGGCTGAGCACAAATTAAGATTGTGTGCGTTTGTCATAAATCTACCTGCCCTCTGATGCAGCACAGACCAGGAAGATATCCATCCCTTTTTGGACCGAGTCCATCTCTCCATCCTCTCATCTCTGCTGAAACAGCCAACTGCTGGCCCCCTCTTCTTGTTCCAGAGCCCGAACCCCACACATCGCTGGCCCAGGGAACTCAAAGTGGTAATTGGGTCTTAAAAACCAGACTTGTCATTGAAATGAGGGATTCATCTCAATTACTATGAGATTTATTTAAGACTATTACCTTGTGATGGATTATAACTGACAAAGTTAATGCAGGATGTTATGAATCATCCTCAGTGAGCAATATACTTTAGCTCGCTCATAGGCCTTTTAAGGGCTAATTGAAGCTTTTAGCCTTGTTTATCTTGCTGCAGAGCCAGGGAACATCAAATATCACTTAATAGTGAGCTTACTTTCAGGAAGATTATTCCAAAAATGTCATCAGCTCTGCGTGCCTGGAAATGGAGCTGTAAACCAGATCACTGTAACATAGATATCATGTTAACTGTACCTGCAGCAATCCTGTATAAAAAATCATCAGACAGAATCAGACTCCTTGTTGCAGGCATTGCATCAAACAGAAGAGTTCCCTCCCAGGTTATGTTATGTTAGAATAGAGTGCCATCTGGTGGTCGACAAGTGATACTGCATGGACAACATCTTGAACATTTATATGCTTACAGTGTATGATTGCATATTTGTGATACAGTTTGCGTAAAATCATGCACCACCAGTGCCAACTGGTAATGAATGAAATAGAAAACTTTTCCGGATTATGCTGGCAACCTCCTACAAGCCTTTCAAAGACACATAATCATACACTTTGGCTATAAGCTTGACTCTAGCTGACTTGATGAATATTTATCTATAAACTCAGAATTTTCAGGCAAACTTGTTGATTTATTTGTTTAGAATAGCAGCACATTGGGGTAGTAATAAGTGACAGTGCTGCATAAAGAGCACACTCTGTGCTTGTCTGGACATGACCATGAAGAAGGCCAACCCTGTTTCTGGGTTTTCAAAAACTGCATGTGGGCAGGGACCTGATTGTCTATCATTAATGGCGTTTTACACTTTACAATCATGAATTATTACTTTATCAAGTAAAATGCAGCGTACAGCTTTAACAATCGAAGAAAAGCATATAAAAGATAAAGCAGGTCTATATGAATAAGTCAAGCAAATGACTGACCTGTGAATGGTATCTATTGCAGTGATTTTCCTTGCTCAATGAGTCTAATTAGCTACTGACCACCAATAATGTCCAGTATAATTAATAGCCATCTATCATTTTCATTGGGACTTCCTAATAGATGGCAAGCCTCCCATCCAGCCAGCGGTAACTGCAACAACGACCTTCATTTTCCATTTAAAATCAATGCGAGTCTGTAATTTCAGGCTCACTTCGGTTCAAAACTGCAATAAGCTGCCCTGCTTCATTTTGTTTCTTTGGGTTATGATGAGTTCAGCCTGCTGATTTATATGGGTTCTTTTTTTAAAATTCAGGTTTCTTGCAGGAGTTTTTTAAGCAGGAACCTGAATATATGGAAGACGAGAAAGGTGAAAAGTTAAGTTAAAGACTAAAATACAAATTCTTAGTCGTCCAAGTCAAAATTAAAAGATGCCAATTTAAAACTTTGACAACAAATTCAAATTTACAAGATATCTTGCATTAATTGTGAATTTGACAGAATTACAAAATTAAAATATTGGCTTATGTAGTCAAAATTATGGACAGTTTCGGTTAATGAGTGTCTCATAATTTATAATATTCCTAACTTTTTTAATAAAAAATCGACTGTGCTCTGATTTACTAAACTGACTTTACAGAACAAGCTTTTGTTCCATCACATCTTCAACCTACTCTTGGTTCACTGCTACAGGTGTTCACCTGATTAGAGCTCTTCTCAGGACTCTGTGGGCCCAGTTTAACAGAGATAGTTTGGACTGGACTGGAGTGTTGTCTTAATTCTGCATGCATGTTAGACAGTTACACAAAAATAAAGACTGACCCATTTTAAGTAAAAAAGTAAAAATTGTATACATTATTGAGTGAACTATCTGTCTATTATATAGTGAGTGAAGGAGGTGTACAGGTATTATTATTAACAATAATGAAGGTTCTGATCTATTCATGAGTCCAAGTTAGTCATGACATTCAAATAGAAACTGAAGCAGCTGAATGGAATTTAAACATCATTCATTTTTATTATTTACACCTACTGTGACATGTCAAAATGTCTGAAAAGGTCCATTCCCAGTGTAGCTGGAGGTCTAATTAACCTCAATACTTATCTTGAAAAGTCGAAATTATGAGAAGGCCTTTAATGCCACTTCTAAAAAGAGTTTTTATTGCTATCATCCCTAGCTTTTCATCTTTCTATTTAATTTCTGGCTGAATATTTCTTCCATAGAAGTCTAGCTTAAACCAAGCTGAATATTTAAGTAGTCACTGGTCTTCTGTTTCCCTCAGTACACGACAGATGGCGCAGAGAGCCTTTGGTGGGGTCCTGGTACCTGCATATTTCCTGGAAAGGTGATCCGATGATTTATGTAATATCTTGACTTTGGGAGGATTTCTCAGGTGCGGTCTCAGGTTATGCAATATGCACATACTGTATGAACAGTAGAGAAAGCCTTCTGCTCTGTGCTTGCGGGGTCTGTTGAGTGTCATCATGGATGTGTGAGCAGATCAGTGAAACACGCTGCTGTCGACACTCAAAGACGTGCTGCCTTCAAGTGCCCTTCGTAAAAAAGGGTTTAGACGTCTAAACATCCTACCAACATCCCAGGTGTGACAGATTTTTTACTGATGATGCTTGATCCTAGTGATGTCTGCTTTAAGTATGCTTTTAAAAACTACATAAATAGGCTACCCAAACAGGTCAGTAGAAGGAAGGCGGAGAGACACTGGATGCAGAATATGGAGAGAATTTAATATCCTTGATATGAGCAAAATCAGACTTCTACAACATCTTCACTGCCAGGTTTCAGACCAGTAATAATATGATACCAGCAGAAGCAATAGATTCTTAAGTTTTTAACTTAAAGTTTTTCTAAATTTATCGCTCAGTGGTAGCCTAATTATAGTTAATTAATTGAATCCTTTCTACTGGACTGATTGATTCAATTGCAACGAAGAATCTTATCCCTATCTAGTTATCACGATCATATTATCCTGTTAGTGGACTGTGGGGCAAAAAAACTCCCAAAAAACTGCAGTGGGCCACAAGCTTTTTTAATTTTGCAATATCAATACATCTTTTTTGACAGAATCAAAGGTTTTACTTCAATATTGCTCAAATATCTCTGTAACACTGATGCTCTCCTCTATCCATTCACATACACATATCAGAATCCATGTTATTGGCTAATTATGTTTATACATACAAGGAATTTGACTCAGGTTTCTAGAGGCTCTCAGTATACTTACACACAACTGTCTTCAGGAAGATGCACATGGAAATACAGCCAAAACAAAGACAACAAAGCTGAGCAAACATAAATAAATACAAATATATTACTGTTATGTACAAGTAGGTGAAAAAATAGATACATACATACCCAGACAGTTTACATAAGTGGGCCACTTCAGGCAATGATGCAGCACTGCTGGCCTTCTTCCGGCCTGGAGAAAATGGATGTGAGCCTGAAATGGCCCACACGTAAAATAGCAAATATGGCCCAAATATCCCAAATCAAATGTGAGCCTTTTTTGGTAAAGATGCCGTGCTCTTGGGTATGTGTATTCAGTATGTGGGCCAGTTGTGGTTTATCTGCTTTTTGTTGGTTGATATACGGCATTGCTAAGGCTTGGTTGTGGCCCAGATCTGGGAAACAGGATCGGACCGCCCAAGTGTCATCATTCCATGTGGTATGTGGGCCGGATGAAAGTGTCGGGTGTGGGCCGGATCTGAGCCACAGCAATTTTTCTGTCAGGGTATAAAAACAATAAATGGAAAACAACGTTCAATGTCTGGTGCAGGTAATGTAATTTAGTTATGTACAGTATGTAGTTATGTACAGTATATACCACCTGTTTAAATATATATTTAACATTTCTTCTTTTAAATCACTTTTTAAAACTCATTTCTACAGACTAGCTTTTATGTGATGTCGTGTTTGTTTATTGCTACTGTCTTTTATTTTATTTTATTTTACACTATCACATTTATTTTATTTATATATATATTTTTATATTATATTTTCATCATCTCCTTAGTGTATTTCATTGTCCTCTACCTTCATCTTGTCAATATCAGTCTTGTTACTATTCTCTGTGTTGTGTGTCTTGCTTTGTATTGTACTGTTTTTGCTTTGTCTGTCAAAGCACTTTGTAAACTTTGTTTTTAAAGGTGCTATATAAATTAAGTTATTCGTGCAGTGTCTTGAAAACCTGTGAACAGGCAAAAGACACAATTACACAATTTCATTAGTGGGAACTTCCTGTTTTCATAAAAGCTGCCCTACACACACACACACACACACACACACACACACACACACACACACACACACACACACACACACACACACACACACACACACACACACACACACACACACACACACACACACACACACACACACACACACACACACACACACACACACACACACACACACACACACACACACACACATATATATAAGGGACAAATACATGTATTGGGATAAAGTAAAACACCACATTTGCCCCAGAAATGTAGTGGAAGTACAAAGTAGCATGAAATGGAAATACTCAAGTAAAAAACAGTCCAGTGGAAAAGTTTTATGCACTTTAAATTCTGTTTAGATTATTTTCAATAATGCAATACTCAGGGCCTATGAGCAGGATTTGTGACATCACAACTAGTCTTGAAGACAATCATGTTCCAGTAAGCAACTTACACAAGTGTGATGTGGAAACTTCAAGCCTCATGTTTCTACACCGGACTTGTGTAAGTTGCACAGTGCACATACGCTGAGAATGTACTTGTAATCTGTTACAGTTACTGAGAAAAAAATGTGTAATTAAATTACAGTTACTTATGAAAATGTTGATGATTACAAAGGGGTTTAAATCTGAGGTCAGACCTTTAAGTTTTTGATCAGGAAGAGGGTTTATTCCTTGATTTTTAATGTTTAACATGTTAATGAATACATATATTGCTGTTTTTAATTCTTTGACATCAATATTTTTATATATATTGTAAATAAATCACAACGTGGGCTTATTTGAAACACACCTGGGCTTAAATGGTGTCATAGGACCAATTACGCCCATGCCAGACTTTTGACTTTTTTCATAAAATATCTTTATTTTATATTCCAAAATCTATATGAATTAATGAATACATTTTCAAATCAAAGATAAATCTTACTTTATAAGAAATTATCTACTTTATACATCATGTCAGTGTCCATGAAAAACACCCAAACTTAGATTTTGGTGAGCTTAATGGGTACACTTACCCTAACAGTTGAAAACATTTGTTAGACGTAAGAAAAGTAAGCACAAATAATCAAATGTAATAAGTTACATTACTCTGATGAAGTAATTGAAATAGTTACATTACTTGCATTAATTGCATCTTAAATAGGGCAACTAGTAATATGTAACTCATCACATTTCCAAAGTAACCTTCCCAACTCTACCTATATAACCCAATCAACTCTCTACCCAGCCCACTTCACACTTTCTCAACTCCTGTTCTCTTTCTTACGTGGCGTGTGTGATATCCGACAGCACATGAACGCAGCAGCGCAGTGGGCTAGTCGATAAGTAGCAACACCAGCAGCAGCGACCAGTGTTCCCAGCAGGCGAGGAAAGGACACCAGCAACAACACATAAGAGCGGGGCATTACCTCTAAACAGGCGAGTACTATTTGAATGAATATATTTATAATGGTTGCTTGTGTCGATATGTTTTATATTCAGGCTGAAAAAGCGTCAAATACGTCTTAACATTATGGTCTCCTGTAGCATAATGTTAGTAATGTTTCATGTGGGATGCTGTGTTGTCGCAACCTCACCTCCACACTATTACACTATCACAATATGATACATGATCATTAGTGTATCACATATTTAACCTGAAGGTACATAAACACACAAAACAGTACGAGTGGTTATGGTTAGCTCACCCAACCTCAGTAATGATAACTAAGCTACAGAGCAGTGTATGATTGTTATAGAGACATTTTCCAAGCTGCTAATGGATCAGGTTAAGTGAACAAATGTCATGTTGTTGCTATTTTTTCGTCACCAGTCCAAACATAGTTAGGTTTTGGCACTACGAGACTTCCAGTCCCAAATTAAAGTTGCGACGTCGCTTATTTTTAGAGATATTTCCACTTGTTATGTAACCGTTTGGCTATTGTATTATCATTATTATGCAGTATGTTAATACAGGTAAAATATATAATCGGCTTGAAGACTTTCTAGAAGTTTCTATAATAATGTGATCAGTGTTGCTGCTGTGTTTCCTGACTCTGTTGGATGTTTAAAAGTGAAAGTGAGGAAACTCTAAACTATTCTTATTAGTTTTTCTTTTTCACTTTTACAACAAGAACAAATAAACACTTCAACCAAACAAACCAAAAACACAATTCACAACACACATTGGCTCAGTTAAACACATACAATATCACACATGGAAGAAAAAATACAATAAAATAAAATAAATAAATAAATTGCACAGCAGTTTGTCCTCCCTTATGACCTTTCAGGGAATCCTTGTAACATAATGGCAGAGACATTGGGGTCCAAGTAATTCAGATAAGAAGTGTGTTTTTTTTTTTTTTTTTTACAGAGGAGGCCTGGAAGAGAGGAAATTGTGCAAGGAGTATGTTTGAGTTTACTACTAGCAAGTGTAATGAAATACAGACAAATATCAGCTTCACTTCACATTATTTTTAGTCTATTAGTTGATCATGTAATGTGTATAGAGACAATCAAACTTTATGTAAAGGTCTACAGTGTATGAGGCTGAAGTTGACAGGTTGACAACTTATTTTTCTGGCTCCAGCTTCTCAAACAGGATAATCCCATTTGACATCTGAAAACATGACTCATGTTGATATCTGAGAGTTTGTTAGGGGCGCTTATCAATATTTATGACATTTGATCAGATGAAATGATTAAATGATGAGTACTTAAATAAGATAAAGAGTATACAAAATAAAAGACAGAATATTACATGTTATATGTCTGTTGCCAAACCTACTTAAAGTACATTTGGACTAGTGACCGAATCATATATGACGCAACTCATTTTATTATTATTATTTCACTTATTGTCTAGATTAATAAGTTAATCGCTTGTTCGATAAATCATTTAAAAGAAGCAAAAAATATCCATCACAGTTTGCTAAAATCTAACATCACATCTTCAAATGATCTGTTTTTTTCAGTCCAGCTGTCCAAAACCTGAAGATATTCAATTTACTCTCACATAAAACACAGAAAAGCAGATCTGAAACTGGGGAATGTTTGACATTTATGCATAAAAAATGACAGAAATGATTCATCTATTATCAAAAAAGCTGCTGATCATTTTTGTGGATCAATTAATCTGCTAGTTGTGGCAGCTTTAGAAACATAATAGCTACACCATAACATTTATAACTTTAACCTGATCCATCAGAATCTTTGAAAATGTCTCTATAATGTGTATTATTACAAGTATAATTGTTACTTGCAAAGTTTGCTAGTTCTACTTGATGAATGACTGAAACAGTTGATCGTTATCAAGATTAAAAAGTTTTAATCCACGTTTTATTGAACTGAATCCAATAACTAGACAAACTATATCATCCTACAACAACACATTGTCATGAAAACTGCTTTAACAAGTTCAATAAATAGTGTAGATGGGATGAAACTACTGAGTATGTCAAGCTGGCATTTACTTCAGGGTTTATCTGGAAAAATACTATGTAGATACAAAGGTAGGATGTACACATACAAAGGTTTTTAATTATTTCATGTTGTCATTTGAAGGATCCAAAAAAAGTTGTTAGTCATCAAACTGGTTTTTAAGTACTGTAAAGTTCAACTTTTTGTGGTTTTCACTTAAAAGGTAATTCATGTTTTTTTCTAAAGTAGGAGATAAGTTTAAATTGATTTTAACTCTCGCCACACAGTCAAATTAGTGAATAGTTTTCTACTCTTAAGACAACACTCACCGCTGTTTACAGTAAATAAACTTCTCAGGAGATTAAAGAAATGTTTCCACTTACTGTGTTAGAGAGTGAAAAGAAAGAAGTGTGAGAAAAAACAAACAAGCTGCTCACGGAATCACGCTCGCTCGCTTGCTCTCTCTGTGTGTGTGTGTGTGTGTGTGTGTGTGACGTGTTTGAACCACAACCACAAACACTGAACTTGTTGCTGTGAATCATTTTTAAGGTAAGGAACAAGCAGTATGTGCAGTCTGAAGTGTGTGTTTCGCCGTCATCTGTGTTTTGTCATCTTTTGATTTGTGCTTGCTTATCTTGTTTGTTCCGAGCGTGTTTGGTCTGCCGCTTCTCGACCTTGTTCATGTCGGGTTTGTGGTGATATTTGAGTAGCGGACGGAGCTCCTCCAGCTGGCTTTACTTTGATTGCAATCACAATGAGGCTTACTACTGTACGTACTCAGCGCTGAGCTTGTTAAAGTACTACGTAGGTGATCACTGGGGTTAAATTAGAAGGATCTCATTTCTACTCTTGAACAGTAACTTTTTTTTTTGTGGTTCCAAAGATAAAAGAACATTCAGCAAAATCTCATCAGATTTTTATCAAGGGGATAAAACGTAAAGATGCACTATAGGTAATTATCTACAGCGTTAAAGCTTTTACTACACCAATGTAGCTTTATGAGGCCGTACGCTGATTATCTGCTGATGTTTCTTATCGTAAGTTTGCAGACATTACTTCAGCATTGATAGCTCGTCTGAGAAATTCAAGTCATGTTAGGGTCCTCCAATCCTAATCTGTGTTCTGTTATATTAGTGGAGCATTTTTATTATAGATTTATTCATTTTCTTCTAAAATCTACAGCAAAACTATAGCAATCAAGTAGATAGGCTTGATAGCAGCTGCATAGGTCTGCATTAAGATACATAACATGCATCACATCTCTCCATTCTTGGTGTAATCTATTTTGCACAGGGGAATAGTGTTTTGCATGATATTTGAATAATCATTTAAGAAAAAAAATGCACCAGTTCCTGCTTCCTAAATGTGAAATCAGACTTATGAGGTGGCTATGAAGCATTTTGATGAACAAAGTAAACGCTATCAAAATAAGAAGGATAACATTGTAAACATCTCCTCATGGTTTACCTTGCATTTTGAACTGAACACTTCATAAATGTATGTTTTGTTTTTTCACATTTTAAGGGTAAAATTCTGATGACCGCTAACACATCACTGAGTTTGGGCTCTTTGAAGTAGAAATATTAGTAATTAAAATAGATAATAAAGAAAAAAGCTTGTAGTTTTCAGACTCTTTAATAATAACTCGATCATCTGTGGATTTTAAACTGGTAGTCAAGACATTTTTAGAAGTAACAATGGGCTTTGATGACTCCTAAAGGACATTTTTCATGATTTGCAGACATTTTTACAGACTGCAGAATGTATTGTTACATTGAGAAAATAATCTTTAATCAGTATTGATCATAGTCATTAATTGCAGCCATAATAAATGGAGAGATATGAATTCATTAATTGCACTTTAATAGTCTTTTATAGTCTGCAGTTTCATGTATGTATGACCCTTATTTCTCTGTTTTGAAGTTTAAAAACATTTCTGCTGCATTTGTAGTTTTTTTAATTCATAGTTATATATAATGACCTGATTCACAGTGAACTTTAACCACCACACTTTCGTTTTGACTGTTGGAAACTGAGTTTATTGTTCAACTGTAATATAAAGTGCGTCAGTAAAACGCTTAATTACTATATGAAGTGCTCTTACAATGAGATACTTTCTTTCCAATCTCATTTGAATGTAGGTGAAAACCAGTTCGGACCTGATCTTGATGGCCTGGAGGCAGCTGCACTTTAATGACATTTAACCTAATTATTATCGACTATGCTTACACTATAATCAAAGAAGTTACTGCATGAAAAATGTAGCTGCTCCAGTACTACAGACGATACTGCAGTTTTCCAAATGACAGCCTTAATAAATACTTCATAAAATAGCCTCTAACATCTTTGCATTCCTGGCTTTACTCTCATTTCTGATTTCCTTTTCCAAGAATTTGACTTTTAGTCTTATTTATCTACTGTTACACAATATTGCAGCTTCAAGGGAAATCGAAGCTGGCACCCCAGCGCTGCACAGCTGAAAAAAGACTTTGAAAAAGATGTTTTTTTTTTAAATCTCTCTGCTGCTCAACTTGTCTGAAAGTGTTTGCTCCAAAATCTCGGAGTCCAACGCTTGATGGAAAATGAGTGGGGAGATGAGACAATCGAAGTTGACTTCTCACCCCTCAGTGCAGACCGGTGGAGCGTGGACCTCTATGATCACGTAAAACTTCCACAGCAGCCTTCTTCTTTTTAAAAAGTCATGGAATAATCATTTCTTTATCTAATCATCCATTTTGGAGTCATTTCCTGTTGTTGTCTGTTTCATTTTTCCTGCCTTTATGAGCGGTTGCTTTATTGTGGCCGAACATCAGGGTCACATCTGAGATTAAAATCATAAATTTCGACAATGGCTTCGTGAATCAGCTCCGTCCTTATCTTTTACTGCTCAAATACTGCATCTAACATACTGTCAATTTCACTTTCATGATCTGAAGATAAATTTAACTGTGGCTTTCATTTCTACAAGCTCTTAAACCACAACGAGAACACAATGAAGTCTTTGTACGAACCATTACCAGTGATTTAATAATGACTCTTGAAAGAAGAATTGAATGGGGGGGAAATCACTAAATGTTCAAATGTTTATAGGAGGCAGATGTTCCCACAGCCAATTTGGTAAAAAATGTATGAAGTCATTTAGATAACGACTGGTCAGGGATCGCTGCTCGGCAAGACTCCACTGCCAAAATGATGCTGAATTAGGCTTAAACACTGTTTTTCTATTTGTTTTTCTTTATTTAACAAGAATCCATTTTCCCTACTGGAAGTCTTTTTTAGCGGTTTGCTTTTCAGTTTTCTCCCAGTCCTGCTTATTTGAGGAAAAATGAAATATATAATAATTGACTGCTTCTTTTAATGGACCGATTTATAACCATCACCCTGGGTTCACTGAGGCATCACGGGATTGACTGACCCACATCTGTTGCTCACTCCGAGGCACCGCACACACAGAGCAGAGCAGAGCAGTGCAGGAATGCATCAGAATTGGCTGTGTTAGCTGCGTAATGCCGCCACGAGGCATAAATCTGCACATACATGCATAAACACACAGAACCAAGAGTTAGCACATCACCAGCAGGCACTACTGTCCATTAAATCTCTGCACACTGCTGCAGGAGGGGTGGAGAGGGGGGTGGCTGGTGACGGGTGAGTGGGTCAGTAATGGCTGAATATGAAGGAGAATAAAAGAAGACACATTAAATATAATAAGAGTCCGGTCAGTGGGCTGTTTTCTTACTTTCTGAGTCATATCTGCTCATATTTAACAGTGGGCTTTCTATAAGCATGTAGAGACAGAGAGAGAGAGTGAGAGAGAGGATGTTACACATCGGTAAACAGTGAATCCAACAGAGCAAAAAGAAAGCAACAATGATGAAGTATCAGAGGGAGATTTGGCAGCAATGGATGCCAAAAAAAAAGACAGCCAGGAAGTTTAACGCCAGCTCCACCGACCAACCAGGAGTCACTTACTGGCACTGCCAAGCGCCAACACCCCCACCCCCCTCCAACCCCCCACATATGCTCCTAACACACAAACACAATCTAACTGCAAAGGCCACAGGTTATAAATAGCAAACAAACAGGACACAGTGGACGCCCAGTGTAAGTAACTTATCCTAACTTGTGTTTGTTTATCTTTTTTTTAAATTTTTTTTTGCTAATGACAGCTAAAACATGATTAATATTTCTGACTCTGGCTTTTCTTTCTTGTTCTCTTTTAATGCCCAGTCACAGATTTTATAGATATTTATGCACTTTGGTGTCTGTGTTGAGAGTCTGTGTGTGTGTGTGTGTGTGTGTGTGTGTGTGTGTGTGTGTGTGTGTGTGTGTGTGTGTGTGTGTGTGTGTGTGTGTGTGTGTGTGTGTGTGTGTGTGTGTGTGTGTGTGTGTGTGTGTGTGTGTGTGTGTGTGTGTGTGTGTGTGTGTGTGTGTGTGTGTTGATCTAATATTATCGACTCTTGAGTGTTTGTATGGATTTAAAACGGTTGAGAAAGAGGGAAGTTATTTAGTGTAGGTGGGTTCAGTAATAATAAAAAATAGATTCATATTTTTCATATCTGTCTTAAAATAAAAGTAAGTTGTCCGTATGTACACTCAATATGTTTTTGCCCCTCCTAACATGCTTTGGGGAGTCCGAATTAAAACTACAGTAATTTATCTGAACATGCCACTCATAATAACGCTTTGCTCATTTAATACAGTCTAATAAACACTATATGGGTCAATGACGTGATTTTTCATAAAAATCTATGGGTTTTTTTAAACACATTTTACATCATTTGTCAAAACCTATTTAGAAAAAATGGTTGTTTTTTGGATATGTCCTGCTCAGTATTGACAAAATGCTTTTAAATTTAAATGTAGAAATACTTCAGAAAATCTTCTTATTTGATGTTTTAAAAGGAAGTAATTGTTTTTATATGTACACTTATATTTAATATTTGTCATTCTTTTGTGTTACACCATTTCACATTTTCGTTCACATTCAGCCTTACTTTTGGTCAAAAATGGTGGCAGTGTCATTTCAAATGACATAAAACCAACATAAATAAAAAAATTACATATTAATAAACCTGATGCTGCTTTTAAAATAATGTATTAAGATATGTTTGAATCGCTCATCTTGCAAACCCTTATTTGTCACTGACCCTTATATAAGTCATTTTGCCAAAACATGCACCAAAAAAGTGTTTAACTACAGCTTTATAATCTTAGAGAAGAGCTCTGTTTTTGTGATTCAGACTGCAAAAACAAAGCTCACTCTCCTTGTTCTGGTGTTGAAAGAAGACTTTCCAACCCACATACTAATGAGCCGTAGAGATTGTAGAAAACCTAAACGGAAGGACAAATGTGATAAAAGTCATATGACTGAAATAAGGAAGCAGTTATAAGACTATTTTTGGTTTAGAGAAGATGTTCAGTGTTTTTTTGTGCCTTGATGTTATGTAATTCACACTTTTATTGGCCACAGGCTGCTACAGATGATTAGGTTTGAGTTGTTGAAATGGTTAAGTTCGGGATCTTAGATTAAACGTTAAAGTCTACATCTTCAACATGAACCTGATCCACACAAAGTCAAATCTCTTGCAGCCTTTAGTTGTCGGATTTTCGGAGTCATCCTATACCTACTCTGTAACATACAGAGAGAGTTTTCATCCAAACCTGTTCAGTCTTGTTTTTTCAGAGGCTTCATAACTTCAACACAAGGTCAGGTTTTGGGGGAGAAAAAAAAAAAAAAAAAAAAGCTTCATGGTCTTTAGAGCTGTCTCCAAAATGTAAAAGCAGAGCATGATTCACATTTTCTCTTTCACAGCCTCGGGGTGAGGGATGATCACTGGGTTATTATGTAATTTTGTTGGGCTTGTATTAGCTTAGCTGTCCTCCTCCCCACATCTCTATTTCAGTGCTGTTGATGACATTGTTGGGTATTGCCCCTCCACCCCTTATCCCCTCTCCCAAGTTTTACCCCTCTGGTCTAGAAGGGAGGTATGGTATCCGTCACACATGGATACTCTGTTGAATAGGATTGTTGGGCTTTATCTCTCCGAGCTAACATGTCTTAACAGAACTTTTTTACTGTCTCTCCACAGAGGCCACGCAGAGGACCCTCACACAGGACGACACCCACAAACACACACAGGAGGACACCCACACACACACGCACACACACACACACACACACACACACACACACACACACACACACACACACAGACAGAGTCATGATGGAGTACTACCAGACATTAGGAGTCCAGAAAAATGCGACGCAAGAGGACATCAAAAAAGCGTGAGTGCCCCCCGGAGCATTTTCTGCACCCATTGTTGTTGAAATGTCACGCAGTGGGGTGTAATAGGTTAATTATTGAGTGTGTAAACTGACACACAAGAGGGAGAGAGAAACTGCAATGCTGAAAGTTTCCACTGCTCTTCCTGTAGCCCCCCCCCATGCACTCATCCACTAATTGCTGTCATCCACTGTGCAGACCAGTTTCAGTTAATTACACTTGCTCACTAACGCTTCTCACTAACACATTTTGTCCTGACAGGTGAAGATTTTCTGCCAAATTGTGCGATATATTCAAATGTTAAGGAGGGAAATAAGTAGAGATTTTCTCCAGAGAGCATGAACGAGAGACTCTGGGAAGTGCGGTAAATCACAGAGGGAATAAAAACATGCGAGCGAGAGGAGGAAGCTGATGAACACAACTGATTGTTCCTGATTGTATCAACTCGTAGAAGAGTATTCACTAAATGCAGAGCGACTACTTCTGTGTGCACTGCGTCTGCTGAGAATTGTTGGCATCCAAAGCCAAATGTTATCTTGAGTGAGAACAATCAATATGTTCTATTTTTATGCTCTGACCTCTGCTCCTTCTTCTTGATCTTTACATTAATTATTAGCCACACTAGCGGTAATGTCGAAGTATTTCAGCAATTACTGGATGCGATGCCATGAAATTGGTACAAACATTCTGCCAATCATTCTCTTGATTAACCCTCTTGTTGTCTTCCCATTGACCATGCAATTTTGGTACTCCTGGGTCAAAATCGTCTAGTCTGACTGTTTATAAAGCAGGTTGAGCCAACTTCATTCCAACTTATCACCACAGGTTTTACACATATTTTTGGAAATTATGGTCAGTAGGCCTCATTTAATCATTTTTGAGTTAATGCCCGTTGTAATACTGGGTCAGAATTGACACTAATCTGCTGTTTATTGTGAAAGCCCACGTAGGGTGTTGACTCCCACTTTATGTGTTTTTACTTATTCATTGTATCTGGGTCAATGACGTATAAGGATTTTCAACAACTCAATTTTAGAATTAAAAAACAAGCATATCTAATGCAGTAGTTCAAACATTCAGAATGTTGTGTACCTGACAATTCATATTACAATTTGAAAGTGATTTTAGTGGGGGGTTTTTCAAGATTAATTGGCACTGGCCTGAAAAAAAAGTCATTTGGTGCGACCATGATTCATCTTGAAATATCTTATCTAAATAAAAGATCATCATTTACAAAAATTAAAAAAAAATTCAAATACTCTGTTTCCAAACACTTTATATTACTGAAAACTTGTAAAAAAAAGATGTGAAGCGTGTTAAGTAAATTGATTTATTTCAAGATGAATCATGGTCGCACCACATGACTCTTTTTAAGGCCAGTGCCAATTAATCTTGAAAAACCCCCACTAAAATCACTTAATTTCAAATGTATAATATGGATCTTCAGTTACACAACATTCTGAATGTTTGAACTACTGCATTAGATATGCTTGTTTTTTATTATTCTACAATTGAGTTGTTGCAAATCCTTATACGTCATTGACCCATCTACACTGATTGATCGATTCTTCCGGTCTGTGTGTTTCACTGCAGGCAGATAGGTACGCTGCCTCGCTGCGGTGGGCGAGGAAATAAAGCCAATGAATCATTATACTGATTCATGTATCATCATATGATTCATCATCATGTATTTAGAAATACGAAATTTTATGATTTCTTCACACGGAGCTGAAACGAAGACTGTTTTGGATCAGTAGATTTCCGCTGTCAGTCAGCCTGGTGAATGCAGTCTGGACAGCCGCTGACAGACGGCTGATTCTGTCGACAGAGACTCTGAACGCAGGTCGGAGATCATCGAAGAGGAGAGTGTTATCCGTTCAATCCACGCTGACTCTGACCTGCGTTCAGTTGTCTGTCAGCTGAGACGACAGCAACCCGGCAAACTGCCTTCACCAGGCTGACTGACAGCTGTCACAAATTTGGGTTTGTGTTTCTGTGGTAAATTCATATCGCTGCCAATGTGAATGGTTTTAATGCAATATTTCCAGGCGAGTGTTTCATATTTTCATGTTTTTCGTCACATCCTTGGTGTGTAAATGCCTTCAGAACTCAAGTTGCTGTATTCAGATGTCTTGTGTCTGGTCAACAGTCCAAAATCCAAAGATATTCATTTTCTATCATGTATGACACACAAAAGGTTCAAATCCTTGCAACTGAGAAGCTGCAACCAGCAAATGTTTGGCATTTTTCTAATGGTTAAAATGATAATTTAAGTATCAAAATAATGAATTTAAATAATTTCTGTTGATTACTAATCAGTTAATCAACTAATTGCAGCTCTTGTCTTGGCAGTTTATGAGTAGCTGCTTAGCTTACTTAGCATGCTGACCTCACTCAACCTTGTTAAACATCATCGTGTTATCATAATGACGTTGGCATTTCGCTTAAAGCTGTACACTGTGTGTAAGCTCAGCCTCACAGCGCTGCTAGTGTGGCTGTAGACTCTTGTTTGTAGATTAAATGTGATGGATATTAAATTAAAGCCTGGAATAATTCTGAACACACAGATGTTTTAATTGAACGTGCTCACAATACAGATGAACATAATGAGTCTTTACCAGGCCTCTTTACAAAGACTGTTATGTTACATAATTTTCACCCACCCTTTATTGTTCAGTTTGACCATTGACCAGGCTTTAGACATCCACATAATGTCCCAGATTACAACAAATACGTCCACCACAAAGACTATTCACTAAAGATCCATAAGAGAGTCAATCCCTGGATTGTGTGCAGCCTTTTTTGCTGGCCAACTTTCAGGCCCCCGTTTCATCTGCAGCATCTGTGTGTCCGCTGCCGATGCTGCCGCTGGCCTTAGAAGCAAACAGCTGATGCAGCGTAAGCCGCTGTGTGGGCCTACGCTGCACGTCAGTGGAGTTCAGCCTGTCTTTGTTATTTCTGCTTCGCTGGGGAGAAGGACAGTGTGTGTGTGTGGGTGTATGTGTGCATAGAGAGATGGTGGTCGTCTGTGTGTTTGGTGTCGTCATGGTTGCCACACTAAAAAAAGACTCATGTGCATGTGTTTCAGATAGGGGGGATGTCTGGTATACATACATACACATTTTCCACTTCCCACCTATGAATTAAGACCTGACATCTACTGTGTATGTCATATGTTGTGTGCTTCTTTGTTTTGCTCTATAAAGGATATATTTTTACTGTATGGTTTTATGTTTTAGTTACAGAAAACTGGCATTGAAGTGGCATCCAGACAAGAACCCAGACAACAAGGATGAAGCAGAGAAAAGGTTCAAAGAGCTGTCAGAGGCATATGAAGTGCTCTCAGATGGTAAGATTGTTCTGCCAAGAGAGAAAAAATCATCTGTGTTCATCTGAAGCCCACTGTTTGGAATGAGCTTTTTTATTAAAACGTACAGATCTTGTGATTAGCACTTCAAATTTGGAAGTTGACTTTTGTAAGTAAGGTTTCAATTCAGTGTCTGATTACTAAATTACCAAAACCATACCTTACATTTGAAGCCAAAACAATACTTTTTTGATACCTTACTTTACCTAACTTACTTTTTGCCTCCTTATTTCCAATTATTTTCTTTGAGAAATCTGTCAGATGTTTTTTCTTGATGACTTAATTAATGTCAGAAAATAGTGAAAAATACCCAACACAACTACCCAGAGCCCAATGAAGATATTCAGTTATCTATCATTTAAGACAAATAAGAGAACAAGCATATTTTTGGCTTAGAAAATCATTCATTTTCTGTCAATCAGCTAATCTAAATGTAGTTACATTTTTTATTTAACTATAGTCAAAGCTTTTAAATGTGAAATCTTGTTTAAAAACAAGCAACCTGACAAGAACTTTGCCTGAATAAAGTTTAAAAAAAAAAAAGCTTTATTTGGAGAGAATGAAAGAATATGTTACCAGGCATTTGATTACAACTTTCAGTACTCAGTAGTTTATCATATTTGGTGTGAGAGACAAATTCAGGTCTGTAACAAAAACAGAGAGAATTGAAAGAAAACAAAAGCATTACAGAAATCTTGAGCCTGTCAATTCAGACCTCAGGAGATCTTTAGACATAAGATTTATTGCCAAACACTAACTTGATGGACTAAGGAGATATCAGTTATATCTACAGATCTATAGTGCTGCTGTATATGCAGTGAAATGCTGCAGCGAATCTGAAAGAAAAGAATTGAACCACTCCTAGTTATTAAGGCGGCACCCCAGCAACCTTGTCCACAGTCACAACATCGCTATAAGATTGTTTACTTACGCGCTGTTTCTATGGTAACAATCATAAAGCCAGGTCAGCTCGACCGGGAAGAAGACAGCTGTCTGTCCCTCACCGTCTGCCTGTCTAAGGAGTATTTCATACATGGCACACAGATGAAAATAGGAGCGTTTCATATAAGCTAGACTGCTTAACATGTAAACCTAAAATGAATCCGAGCAGGTGAACATCTCCAGTAACATTTCTGTTTATTAAGTTGACGTATTCACCAGAAAAATGGTGTAAATACCAGTGTAGCACATTGAGAATATGCCTCAGCTATGTTTGAGAGCACAGCAGAGGCCTGTAGTCGCTTCAGTCTCAGTTATGTACCACACATCCAGTCACAAGAAGCATACAATGTTAGTCTTTGCTGTGCACAGTGTCTGCATTGTTTATGCCGGGGCGTGTACGTCTTTTGGTATGGCCCAAACTTCTTGTGTTTGTGTTTTCCTGTTTGTCAGCAGTTGAGATGATAAATGAAATGCATGTGTATGTTCTGGGATGTGATGTAGGACCTCAGACACATTTCTGATACTGTAATTTGTCACAGTGAAATAAAAAAATTGAATGGGATAGTTGAGGCGGCCTCTAACAGGCTTGCTGACAGAGATTTACAGATACAACGTGGTGGTAATTTGCTCTTTGGGTTGGTGTGGTTTGATGTTGGTTAAGTCACGAGTCCTTCTCTTCTCATCACAGAAAACAAGAGGAATACTTATGACCGATATGGCAAAGAAGGTCTGTCACAAGGAGGAGGAGGAGGAGGAGGAGGAGGAGGTAAGGAGAAGACTTAAATAACCAAACATTTATGTCATCTCAGTCGTCAGTTATCATAGAGATGGCAAAATATGACAAACATTAAAAATGAGCTATGAGTAGTAACATTTTAGCTTTTATTAGTTCACAGTAACAGCTTGGTATTGCGCTGATCTTTTTTTATGATCTGTAATTATAGCCCTGTTTATAATCTCATCTTTGATAAATAATTGTATCATTTATGAGCTTTATTTTTGTCTAATGTCCCACAGGAGGCCATTACGATCACTTTGGTGGCAGCAGCTTCACATTCCGTAATCCCGAGGACGTTTTCAGGGAATTCTTTGGTGGCAGAGATCCATTTGCAGATTTTTTTGGTAAGTGCGTCGGATTCTTCTTTGCTGGCAGCACCACAGAGTAACCCTGTCCTTGCCCTTTGAGGCTCAGATGGGATTTCTTGTTTTTGTGAAGGAGGAACTGAGTAGAGTTATAAGAGTGACTATGTAATGGCTATTATTATCTTTATATTTTTATCTGGTCAAAAATAAACATGCATGACCGGGGGAAATTCTCAAGACACACACAAGAGAGAAAGAAAGAGAAACTAGATAGAAAATGGATAAGGTTCTATGAAACACACAGTATTATATCCTCATTCTTTTGCCTGTTGGCTGATAGCTAGCAGCTCCTGCTGTGTAGAAATGTGGAAGATGGCACATTAGACCCAGGAAACCTTCTGTAAAGCTAGGTGCTAATCCCCACAGCAATGTAATGTGCATCTCCAATATGCTGAGCGCCGTTCGCCTCAGGAGGCCATCTGCCGCTAAATGTCACATGTTGGAAAACAATGAGTATCTCTATTGGATGTTGACTTCAACCTCATAATTATAGGATTTAGATCTTTAAAAAACGCCACTTTCTCTGTTGAAATATTATATTTGCTTGTTTTTAGAGGACAAAACAAGAGCTCTGACGCTTTTTAGTCAGATGAGTGAAATGACAAGAAGGAAAGCTATTGTATTGCTGGTCACTCTGTTATACTGTTGACCAGTCGCTGCTCATTTGTTGAAATCAATGTCTTGTAGAGCCAAACAGTTGATTATATCAGAAGGTAGAGTAGTTTAGATGAAGTATAATCTAGTAATAGGAGTTTAGCGCCTGTCCTGGGTTGTCTGGGTTCAGCAAAAGGCTGATTGGAAGGCATGTGTAGTTCACCCTGTGTAGCTCTAAATATGGAGCTCAGACGCAGGCAGAGGATGGATTTGAGCGTCTACATCACTCAACTGGAATGCTTTCAAAAATAGCTTCCGTATTAAAACAAAAGCAGATGTAATAACGGCAAGTGTGTGTGTGTGTGTCAGCATGTGTCGGAGCACATGTGAAACGTGGTACGATCCAAACTCTCGGGACAAACATTCTGTTTTGAAGTAGCACTTGTAGTGAAAGTCAAGAAGGGAGATCTTAACTTTTCTATCAGATCTTTTATAAACTGTGTTAGCGACATGTATTTATTAACATAAATGGGATAGGATAAAGTGATGAAGTGCAGCTGTTGCTGTTTACGCTCTTCAGTAAACAGTGAGAGTAAAAAAAGACGAACCATAAAGCTGTCCGCACCGTCGCAGAGAGGGAGAAAAGTTCAAGTTGTTTTTAGAATGAGGCCAGCTTTTATTATGCTTGATTGCGATCTAACAGGATACATCAAAACAGCCATCTTATTAAGTTTCTTTCTTGGAGAAATATATTTAAAGGCTTTTCTTAAAATGGCAGCCATGAAGAGCGTTCAGATATGTTGGTTTTTTCCCCCCTGACTGTCCAGGAGCTCGTCTCAGTGAACAGCAGCTGGTCCTGTGGATCTGTCACTCACCCACCTCAGAGCAGCCAGCACACCGAGGAGGGGCGAGGAGGGGTGGGCAGGGGGGTGGATGGGTGGTGGTGGGCGTGTGTGTGTGTGTGTGTGTTGGGAAGACAAATACAGATTCACATGATGACGAGGTCACTTAGTCGTCTACTAAGAACAGCATACACTCATTCTCAAATGAACATGTGAAGAAGTAGCCGAGGGGAAGTTAACACAGGAGGAAAGAAGAACAGCAGAAATTATTTAAAACCACTGAAATGAAACCAAATGATTGATTTGTACGTTCTGTTCCTTTTTTCTAATTATGTAATCATGTTTTTCAACATAATTTCCTACCTGTACGTTCTGTACAACACGCACTGACTGTCAGATTTATTCTGTGTTATTATGCCCTGTGCGGTGTTTTTGGCACATTCTTCACTGATTTAATCTCAGGTCTCTGTGCTTCATTGCACTTTTACTTCGAGAAAATCTTTAACTCATTAAACTCATCTCCTTTTATCTCCCAGCTGTCCCTTTTAAGCAGAATCAAACGTTTTAGCACCATCTCTCTCTCTCTCTCTCTCTCTCTCTCTCTCTCTCTCTCTCTCTCTCTCTCTCTCTCTCTCTCTCTCTCTCTCTCTCTCTCTCTCTCTCTCTCTCTCTCTCTCTCTCTCTCTCTCTCTCTCTCTCTCTCTTTCTTTTCTTCCTCTGATGTCCTACATGACAGCTTTGCTAGAGCTGAGCTGTCTCCTCTGATTCTGCCTGCAGGTAAATGGGCAGTAATGCAGTTACCACAGTGGTCAGGGGATACTTTTATTTTAAGCTTTTTCTGTCAGAGGGAACAAGAACAGCTTTCTTGTCGCTGCCTCGGATCGGAACATTCAAGGTTGAAGGAGGGGTCCTCTTTCAGTAAACGGTGCCAGTGATCCAGCCTTATCCTGCTGGGGTGACCCAGATTGGGAGTGCGCAATTAGTAGCATGTCCACGGGGGCTTTAGGATTAGAATTAGTGGTGGGCACTTTGACAGTTTAGGGGTAAGATTCTGGAAATTACACATTGGTCCACTTTGATTCATCCCAGCTTTTTGTTGTTGTTATTATCAGGCACTCAGGCATCAGCATTGCAGCTTTTTGAGGTCAAAATGTCAAAAGAGTCTTAAAATATCAATCAGTGAATGATCTGCTGTGATTCCCCTCTACAGCTGATGACCCCTTTGATGATTTCTTCGGAGGTGGTCACAGTCGCCATCGGGGCGCAAGCCGAAGCAGGACGGGAGGGTCGCTCTTTGGTTTCGGGCATTTCCCAGCGTTTGGACACAGCATCACCGGGTTTGATTCAGGTGTGT
Source organism: Scomber scombrus (assembly GCF_963691925.1). Taxonomy (NCBI): domain Eukaryota; kingdom Metazoa; phylum Chordata; class Actinopteri; order Scombriformes; family Scombridae; genus Scomber; species Scomber scombrus. The sequence goes on from NC_084989.1 coordinate 16,095,002, forward strand.
AGATCCCAATAAATAATGGTTTCATTCAGAGTTAATGATGCTTCTGAATTCTTATTTTCTGAAATGCATGCTCTTTTTGTAGGTTTTAGCTCATTTGGAGATATGGGCGGAGGAATCACTTCCTTCTCCTCTTCATCTTTTGGAGGCGGTGGAGGAGGAGGAACGGGTAACTTTAGATCTGTGTCGACCTCCACCAAGTTCATCAACGGCAGAAAAAGTTACTACAAAACGGTACCTTAATGTCAAATCAGAAGCATTTTTAAAAAACCTCTTTATCAGACTCCATGATGTCTAAAGAGCTTGTTTGCTTTTTTTATGTCTCGTACAGGATCGTGGAGAACGGCCAAGAGCGGGTGGAAGTGGAAGAGGATGGTCAGTTAAAATCTCTAACAGTTAATGGTAAGGAGCAGCTCCTAAGACTGGATAACAAGTAATAATCTCATCACAACATTTGACCAACATACAGTTTTCTCACCTGGGAGAAAAAACAAAACAAAAAAAAACTCGCCCAGTGACTATGTTTGTCACCGGAAGTTGGTCTCTCCTCTCTTTCTGTCCTCCTGCATCTCATTCCCGAAGAACAATTTTCTCATTTTAGCTTAATCGCAAGGGAGGTGAGAGAGACGCTCACAGTGTTTGTATATTTGTATTTATTCCATTATTTTAGGGGACCATCTGGCTGGGATTTGTGTTTTTTTTTTGTTTACTACAATAAATAAATTGTACATTTTACTTCAGCCATATGCACAAAGCTGGGTACGTGCTATATAATATTGTTTTTTTTTTCCTTTTGGGGTGGATATTGTCTTTCTTGTTGTAGCAGGAAAACAAGATGCTGTACATTTGACTTAACGCATGTCATTTTTTGCTCTTCACTTCATTTGACCAATTTAACAAGAGAATGATTCAAAAGCTTAACCACTTCGCCCTAATGTCTTTAACTTCACCTTGCTAACCTGTTAGCTGTTACCATGTCCACGCGTGTGTAATATGAATGACATAGATTATTAATAAATTAATTATAATACCGTGCATTTTTCTTTCTTTTTCATTTGTTTGTTTGGGGAAAAGCACAGTTTGATGCATTTGTTTCTGCATGATTGCTGATTCCAGGAGGCTGCTTTCACAGTAACTCAACCCGTGAACACAAAACCACACTTACACTGTTTCCGTTGTTTGTAAAAAAAAAAAAAAAAAAAGTAAAATGAAAAATAAAAAAGTTCAGATCTGGTTAATAAACTTCACTTTGATGTCGTGGAAAGGTCATGACAGTCACCTCGTGTCTGTGTGATGTTTCTTTTTGCTCGAGTGTGGCTTTCAGATCTTCTCACTCTTCCTTGATGTTTGAGGTGCGTGTGTTGTGTGTGTTTAATGCCTGATCACATTTGAAACCCGCTTCACACAAACGCAGTAAAGGAAACCACAGCGGCTGCTTCTTCCGTACACTCACCACCAATCGTACAGCTCACCGTCTTCATTATTTTAACCTACTAATGCATAATGTGTCATTAAAGGTGACTCACATTAGTGAGTCACATTAATGACTCACTAATACTACAGTACACTGATTTTGTGCTCTCACTAAAATATTCCTGTGTCTTCTTTGAGATACAAAGTAAAACTAATTAATTCTGTCTATATCTAAAATGGATGGTAGGTATGTTTTACCTGTACAGGCCAGGTCACAATGAAACAACACACCTTCATGATTCATGTGCTCTCCTCCTCATGTTTCTCTATTTCCACTTTTCACTCCTCCCATCTTGACATTTTTATAGGGATATAAAAGTGCTGATAGTGCACCTCCTTTTTGAATACGCCCTCAAACATAACCTGAGCTCTGCACAGACACTGAGCCAAACGAACGACTCCAAACTATACTAGTCATATTGTTCAGTCGCTCTATCCAAATCTAATCTGTCTAATCTGTAGCTGAGCAAATTCGGTTCATGTGGGTCTGAATTTTGTTTCATTTGGAGGCACTCATGAACACTTGCAATTTGTCTTATTAACAGGAGATCGGCTCAGATTCAATGTTAAATTGGTTTGTGCTCAAAGTATAATTGCAGTTGGCTCAAAGGTCACTCTGTGTGTGTGTGTGTGTGTGTGTGTGTGTGTTTCTTGTGGAATGTGCTCCAGGCTAGTTTATTTACACAAGCCCCACTGCATATTTTTGTGAGAGGCAAGTCAGGAAAACTGAGAGAGAGAGAGAGAAAGGGCAGGGTGAAGTCTTCAGATGAATGTTCAAACTTAACAGCTTACCCCACTATGTGACATTTAGTATGGATGTAAAACTGTTGGTGTGTGTGTGTGTATGAGTGTGAATGTCATGCCGTTAAGTGTGCTGCTTGTGCTAGTTTTGGTCCTTTAATTTCCCTTTTTCCACAGTGCTGATAGAAATGGTGGCTGCGCTTGCGCAGTGCTGTTGCTAGGTGACACTGCAGCCCTGCACCATTCTCTATTTCTCACGCAACCCCCCCCCCCCCCCCCCCCCCCCCCCCACAAACACACATACTCACACTCTGTCAGTGTGTGTTTGTGTGTTAATGTGCACAACAGATAAGGGATGGGGATTATTACATTAACTAACAATGACAGTGAAGTACTGTAGTACTTGTATCACATGGTCTGCATCTTTGGAATTGCACAGATGTCAGTATTTTATTTTCATTTATTTCAATTTTATATTTAACCACCTGGAATCTATAGAAGACAGATTAAATCACGTGATTAAATTGTTATAAAGATAATTATAGAACAGAATAGGTGTTGCAAGAGCAGGGATTATATTTATGGTGCAATAGCTCCATCTCCTGGATTAACAGAGACTTCATGCTAGAATTTAGGGAAGTTTCTTTAAAAAAAAAACCTCAACACCAAGCAAACAAACAAAAAACATGCAGCAAGTACAATCTTTAGACCATAATTCACTTTGAAATTTCCCTAAGAAAAAAAAGATTGCTGCCTTTTTTTTAATCAGACATTTGGATTTTAAGCTAGACCTTCATGTGGCCACTAGATGACACTGTTTGTGTACAAAAGACAGCATGACATCACAGTTTCCACAGCGAGAACCATAAATCCTGAAGACACTGGACTGGAGCAACACATGACATGAGATTTTTGATATTTTAAATGTAAAAACTTAAATGTACTCAGATTAATCATCAAACAGTTCAATCATTTTTCATATTTTCAACTGCTTTTTTCCCCCCAGTTATGATTTGATCAAATTGGCCATTGCAGAGTTTCCTCTCATTCTCTCATTCCACTTGCAGCCTTTTCCTCCATCCATCCTTTCCAATATGACACCTAATGCTTTGATTTCCTGTCCCACACTTTCCGTGTGTTATGAAAGGTTTCTTCCTGTTGGCTGGAACCAGTATTTGGTTTTAATCCCACTCCACCTCATCTTCTTGACAGCTAAACATGAAACCTTGGCCGGGCCCTGGGCCACTGGCCTCTTTATGAATGATGGGAAAGATAAACTGCCAGGTTCTTTTTGGCCGTGTCTGAACAAGGACAGGGACAGTATCTCTCTTTAGCAGTGGAGTCACATCAGCACGACAGCAGACTTCTTGAACCGGGGGGGAAGGTGGACTGTTGAAAATAATCTGGTCCACAGTTTAGTTGTCATGTAGGGTTAGCCTCCTCCTGAACAGTGTTTTATTTTAGGCTCCTTCAATCCTCAAGCCGGCTGCAGTAAGGCTGGTTTTGTCTGTCACTTTGCAGCAACACATATAGATAGACTTAAAGATTTTTGTGTGTGTGTGTGTGTGTTCAAGCATTAACCTGAGTATTTGTGCCTGTGTTTCAGTTGTTAAAGTGTACACCAAACTAGCCTTTACAGACACACACGTTTGCATTGTTTGTCCTGGAGACTAATGACAGGCACTCTGAAGACAATAGCTGCAAATGAAAGCATCCAGGAACTCGACTGTGTTCACGCTGCTTTTCAAATTAAGTCCTTGATCCAGAAAACAAAAGGCCTTTTTTTTTTCTTGAGCATTAAAAGATCTCATTATCATCGATGCTCTTTGATATTGTTTTGTTCAAATTAATTAAATGATGATGGATTATGCGGCTTGATAGCGGAAAGAATCTTATCATCTAGGTAACCGGGCCATGATAGACGGAAATATTGATCCTCTGGAGCAAAAAGATTCTGTAATGAAGCGCACAACCATAAAAGTCACATGTATGTTGGCGCTTAATCCAGCTGTCTACCCCACCACTGAAAGACTGATAGGATCACCAGACATCTCACAAAGAAGGCAATGCAGGCTGAGATTAGCTATAGTAGCTGCAGCCTTGAGAGTAAAGCCACCAATTGTCCTGTTTCTGTTCACTCCAGTGGGAGCTGGTCTCTACATGTAGGGTCAACTCAGAGTATGCTCAGTTTAAAAAAAAAAAAAAGGCTGATTTGCAAACTTTGAAATAAAGTAAGTCTGGGATTAAAACAACACAAACCACCTTTAAAGTTTAGGTGTGTTTAGCTGGAGAATTACCTAAATTCTCTAAAATAATGCAGCCAATCTGACCTTAACACACTCACAAAGCATTTGTGACAAATAGGCCGACTTGGGTCAAAATGGATGACCTGCAGTAATAAGAAGCCTTTTTCGAGTAGAATTGAAATCCGGTGACGACTTTGTCTCTGTTTAGGCCCTGATTGCCTCAAAACCCTTGAGCTTCTCTTGAAAGAATGGAAAAATCTCTACTCCCCCCATCCCTATGTAATACACATCTATGGCACATAAAAGAAAGAAACATCAAGAATGTAGTCAAAATGTCCTGTGTAGTTTTACAGTCTACATTGAAATGACTATATGTTTTCATTGAGGTGGCTCTTGCTCCCACAGGTATACAGCAATATGTCAAAAAAAGCTGCCACGTCTCAAATGACTTGTGATTTGTTTAAGGCCAGGCTCTTACACACCGTGCAGGGGATTTGAAATGCTGGTGCAGACCCTCCTCTAAATAGGACTAGGTTCAGCATGGCGAGCATCTGGCCTCCTTTCTTCTCCTCTCCACTGCCTTAATTACACAACACAATGGCGATGAGATCTGCCTGTAATCTCGCAGCATAATAAGTCTCCCCCTCTCCCCCCCTGCTATACCCTGCCTGTCACTAATTCAATATAAATGTAAATTACCTAGAGAAAAGAATAACCAAATCTCATTTTATTTACATGACTAATCACAATAAAGTCAGGCAGATGAAATATGAATGAAATATATGGTTGGCGTTTGAGAAGAAAGGAGGGGGCTTGTATTGCCTTGGGGACTCTTTGAACTTCTTGTTTTATATCATCTTTGTTGTTTCATGTTGGTTACATCAATGTACCTTTTTGCACTTGTGCTCCACTTGCTGTAATAGATGTGTGTGTCTATTTTTTTCTTCTTCTGCCTGATTGTATTCACACTGCCAAGGGCATCACAAGGTAATTTTTGTACCGCACATCTCATGTCAGAGGGTTGAGACTCACAGAAGCTACACAGAAAAAAAAGAAAAGATCTAATGCTGGATGAAACACCTCAGGCCATCCATCCAGACAGCAAGAAGACAAGGTTTTAGGTGTGATTCATTCCCTCTCTGCTCTGCCCACACCCACAGACGTAGCAGCCGAAGAGCACGAGGACGAGTTTCGTCGCCGCAGACAGAACGCACTCCCCGGCCTCGGCTTGCACCAGCGCTACCTGAGGAACTCCGCCCAAAACCCCTTAGAGGAAGAGGATGAGCACGGCCTACAGAGCCTGGGACTAACGAGAGGTCTGCCCACCCGCCACTGCAGGGCTGATTAATTACCAGCAGACAGAGCTCTCCTTTAAATAGCAGGGTCTAAATAAATGCAGCTAATTGTCTGCTTTTGTGTCTGATGGCCACACAATGGATGATGACGAAGAGTGGCATGCTTGATTGGCAGATGTAAACACTGAGAACAGAGGTGTTCATTAGCCAGCTCTGTTCTACATTGCAGTATCCACCAGAGGTCAGAGGTCACCCCCTGTTTTCCTTCAGGGGGTAAGGAAGTCAGACACAAAAGCAGAGCAATTATCTGCAGTGCACAGTGTTTTATAATAGCGGCTTCATTAGTTAAGTAGGGAACCTTTAATTTCACTGTGCATAGTCCCTGCTGAGATGCAAACAAAGGCCCAATTCTCTGTCTGAGATAATGACAGAAACGACTCAAAGAGTTTTTAACAACTAAAATTTATATTTTTGAATGTGACAAAAATCACCACCACTTTCTAATAATTCACCGTTTTTAAGTGCTTTTAATGGCTGATAAAGTTTACTAATCCTTTATCATGTAGTTTTAAGAGCAACGTTTTTGGTGGCCAGTTTTATCTATTTCCCTCACAACACTCGTTTGTCTTTTTTAGCTCTTAAATTCATTATCAGGATCCCTACAGTGTATTGTTTGACCTCTGACCCTCTCGAAAAGATATTCTCTTTTTCCAGAGTGAAGAAATATTTTGTGTGAATAATTGCAGTCAAGATTTACGATGTTTTTTTTTTTAAATTAACCTAAAAAAAACCTGTACTAAAATGTATATTATTAGAATTGTGAATGTGTTAAATACTGAATGACAGCTCATTACATAACACCAATCCAACTCATCAGTGACATCTGTGAAACTGACAGTAACTATGGACTGACAATAATATAATTAAGCTATAACAGAATTGATGAAATGCAAGAACAAACTTTCACTCAGGTATTACTTAAAGCTACTCTTACCTTTCTTGCATTTTACACAGCACTTTGAAAAAACTTGAACAGCAACAACCCCTCCTCCCTCCTATGTCCCACCCCCGCTCTCCCTTCCCCTCCACCAAAGGACACAAGATATCTCCATCTTCAGTGTACGTGCACTGAAGGCTTCAGGTTTCCACATCACACCTGTATAAGTTGCATACTGGGCCACTATTGTCTCCACGCTAGTTGTGATGTCTCAAACCCTTCTCGTAGGTACACAGTGATATTTTCAGTGTGCACAGAGAAACACTTCCCTTCAGCAGATGAATGAGAATGAAATGAAAGAAAAACACATTATTGAGTGGAGGGGGACTTTAAAGCATTTAACTAACCTTTCTGACTTCACGGTGGTCAACAACTACAATATGAACAATATACAAAAGGATCAAACCATAACTCGACTTTATTAATGACTCAACAGTCAGAGAGATTTTTCACAATCAGACTAATTATAAGTGATTCTTCTTAATGGCTTATAACTGATCTCTAAATCGTTATTACGTTATTATATACCATTATTGAATTAATAAAGCCATTAATATAGATACAGAATCCTATTAGAAAGTGGTAACAAAAATAATAAATATCTAACTATTGCTATTTTTTGTTCTTCCTTTGCAGGACACATGGACAACAAGAGGAAGAAACCGTGGCTAAAGGAGGCTGAGTCCAAAAAGAAAAGAGCGGCTCGACTCTTCCCCCGATTCGGTGGACTTGGTGCCTTTTTTTAAACACCCTCAGACACATACTTACACGCACACACACCTACAGTATCTATATTTGTTGGCAGAAGTGCCATCAATCATACGTGGCATTAGTTCATCTTTGCCTTGTATCAGAAGCCCCGCTTTCATCAGACAATTGGTAGCCTGCTGAGATCTCACTTCAATGTTTTCTTTTATCCAAGATACATTTTTATTTTAGTGAAGCTTCTGCTAATTCTGTATTTATTGTGGGTGGGCCCTGCGGATGTACTGTACAGTGAGAATTCAGAACCGTAATTAATCTCCAGTGATTGGACATTTCCCCTTTTTTTCAGCACGTGTTTTAAAAGTGTTGTTGGGTTTGAAAGTGTGCAGGTGGAAGGAGAATTACAGTAGCAGCCTTGTTTGTGATGAGCGTGACTATTACTGCACTAATGCTGTATAGCATGTGAGAATAAGTGAAGGTCAGTCTATTCAGTGAATCTTTTTTTTTTCAATAGAGAGAAGGAAAGAGAGGGATATCTGGAGACAAAATGACAGTAGTGAAGAGTGAGGAGCATAACATAAACATGTCCTCCATCATACATGAAAACTGACAATCAACACTCTGCCAGTAACATTATCCACTCTTTTCCCACTACTCCCAAAGGGTGAAAAATAACTGTTAACCCCTCTCAGAGTCATTATTTCCTTTTTTTGTAGGATTCTTTGTACAGAGTGGATTCAGCAATATGTTAACCTTCAGTGTGTTTAACTGATTTCTTAAACAAAATGTCAGTTTCCCTCAGCTGATTTGTCCTTGACAATTTGTTCTCATGATTATGTGGGAATGTGGACATGTAGACATTCAAGAAATGTTCATTTTTTATGGACTCCTACCAATAAATGCTTAAAGGAAAACTAATCCTCATGGGTTGCCATTTTTAATCCTATCTAATGATATCAAATCTATATTAAAGAACTTTATTGATCCTCAAATACAATATCAAGCCAATCACAGCAGACATACAGCCATTACACTAACAAATCACCACATATACATAAGAGGACATTAGCGCTCAGGCCACTAGACAAAAAACTATGTAAGTACAATTAATCAAATAATGTATAAAATGCCGATTTTAATTCATGCACCTAAAAGCAACATGAATAAATTAGGCCACACATCATCAAATTAAATCTTAAAGAATTGTAGGCTGTGGCCTAAAAGAGCTTCTAAATAATTCTGTGGAGCATCTGAGCATCAGTGAAATGTTAACTCGACATACTGTTAGACAACTAAAAACACCAAAGACACTGCTGACCTTCAAACTGCAGTATAGTTCCAACTCTCCTCCTTTCAACCAGAACCTTTTCAAATAAATCACAAGTCAAACCAATTACTGAAACCAGCCTTGTAAATTTCCTTTTCTAACATTGATTTTCTTCTCTTACCCAAAGAATACATTTAAACACCCGGAAAGTCCCACTATTCTCTCTTCTTTTACCTCTGTTTTATTCTCAAACAACTCCTCAGGGAAAAGTCTGTCTTTTAGCTGCTAAATGCTCCACCAGCTGGTTCATAACTTTACTGTGTTGTTTAGTCCCAACCAGATAATGTACCCATAATGTTTCCCAGCTGCCCGCTGTGCCTGAAAATGATGCTGTGAATCAAAATGTTAAAGCTATTTGCTGTAAAACCAAAACAATGAGCTAAAAATGCTAGAAGTACCTGTCACATCACACATAGTCACTTGATCCATTGTTAAATTAAAACTACTGACTAGCAGCTTTAACCCAACTGCTCTCTAGCTACAATATAAAAAATACTTCTTACACAAAATATAAACACAGCAACACAATATCTTTAATTAATTCACATTTCTTCTTCTTCTTCTTCTTCTTCTTCTTCTTCTTCTTCTTCTTCTTCTTCTTCTTCTTCTTCTTCTTCTTCTTCTTCTTCTTCTTCTTCTTCTTCTATTTAACCAGGTAAAAGTCTTGTTACAACAATAAATACAAGCATCATAAACAATTGGTCACCATATAGCCAGGACACCTGAGATACTTTGCCTCTCTATTTGTGTTTCCTCACCAGCTGCTCTCCTAAACACAGTAATTCTCAGATTATTTTCAATGAGCCTGCAGTGTTTTGTATTATTCATGTGGCAGAACGCATGCACATGACCCAGCAACTCATTTGGCTCTTGTTCCAATGCAGCCAGTAGTCTCTAAGGGTTTAATTAAACAGTGTCGAGGCAGTGGCCCATCTCCCTCCATTGCTTTACTTTTTTTTTTTTTTTCTACAGCCCTGCTCCTCCCAAAGTCATTACACAACTGTTTCTGACTGGGTGAAAAAAACTGAAATCCTCCTATTGACTTCCACTCTGAGGACATCTACCTCCTGAGGAGTGAAGAGCAGAGCGACAGCTCACTGTCAAGCGCCCTGTCAGCCTGTCTGCCTCCTTTTAAAAGAAAAATCACCCACTTTCACACGAATGAATCACAGCACCTATTGACACCCATCACCACATGGGGAGAAATGATGTTAAATGTAAGCATATACGCTCAATATTGAGTGAACAAGGAGAGTAGAAAGAAAGACACAACTCTGTCTGAAAAGAAGAAAGAGAAAAAACAAACAATAAACAGCATACAAGACAAATTAGATGTTATACAAAGAACTAGAATGATAGAATAAAAATATTAAAAGTTAGGGATGGTATGAAAATTATTAGGGGGAAAGGTTATGTGTTTTTATTTTTGCTGAAGGGAGGGTATTCTAAATATTTTGGGAGAGAGAGGGAGGGTCTTTAATCTTTCCAGAGAGAATGTCCTTTGTCAGTATAGCTCCCACCTTCACTTTATTTAGCATTTTAACAGAAAGCACAACTGCAAGTAAAAAAAAATGCATTAAAAACATGTAAACGTGTCACATAAAATCATAGTGATTGTTCTTAGCTAAAAAAAAAAGGCTGGAATATTCAATAAACAGGACGCTTCATTTTGTGGTAATTCTGCTCCTATTGTGTTGTTGGATTACAGCATTTTAAACTGTTATATTTTTAAAGATATTACAGAGAGTCTGTTGCAATTTTTGTTGTTGGGTGCAAGGAAAATATTAATAATGCTGAGGAGCGCCTTGATATTAAAAACAGTGAAACGTAATGTTCACCCAAAGAATTAATGTTTCAAAGCACAGGAGATATTTTGTAACAAGAGAGAGAAGTGGAAACAGTATATGTAAATGAGTGCATTCAGCAAAAACAATTTCAATATAATGAGCAATGTACAAAACAACAGTCTAATATGTGTTTGTGTATACACAAAAAGCAACAGAAAATGCACAAATAAGCACAGTAGGCAGTTTTGAGGACACCGCTTGATAGCAGCGTAGGGATCACAGGGTTATTCAGATTAAATTTGGTTATCAGAAATAATTATAATTAATTAGAACAGTAGGATTTAATTTACATTCCACAAAATCCACCCTGGAAGACAGGGAAATGATAACCAGTTCACTGACTCAGTCTCATCAAGTGATTCATCCAAAATTTTGGTATTCCAATTAATAATTAAAATGATTACAATAAAGGATGAAATCTGGTTAAATGATTAACACCCAAATCCAGCTATAACCTTGTTGCAGCTGGATTTGTAGCACCAATGAAATAACAAACACAATAGAGGAAATTTGAAGTACTTTGTACAGCAGAGGCCGACTTAGAAAAAGAATATTCAGGCAAGCACCAGTATTACAATGTCTTATTATAATATAAGAGGGTTTATTATACTTAACAGAAGTAACTCTACAGCTCTACAATGCTATTTAAATATAAAAAACACAAGGCAAAAGGGATACATCTCAGTTGGGTTCAGGGTTAGATATGTAATGGTTATGGCTAATGTTAGGTTAACTCTCCAGGAAATGAATGTAAGTCTATTTAATGTCCCCAAAAGGGTCCATGATCTGATATGTGTGTGTAAAAAGGGAAACAAAAGAAAAACAGCGGGCTCAGACCTAAAATGGCAGACAAAACCATGTGTGACCAAGTAGACAAAGGGAAAATGGTGGCCTCAGCTCCAAAATGGCAGAAAGGGGACTGCGTGTGTGTGGAAGTGAGGAAATCAAAAGGAAATGACGAGAAGGTGTGAGAATTTGAAAATTGGCCAGTCTGCGAGCCTACCGTGTCCAACAATGGAGGAAGATCAGAGTTGTTGATGTTGAAAAGAAGAGCTTAAAGGAATAACCCTTTAATTAAAAAGAGAAAAAAGCTGATTTGCTTGATTTGCAGTAAAAATCAAGTATTGAACAAGTTGAATCTTACTCTAAACCGTGGCCAGCCGTGGTTAGCTGGACATTGGATCAATGGGTGGAGTTAACAGCCAGGTGTGAAATACCTGGAGGCCAGCTTGGATGGGACAAAGGCCTGAAAAGCCCAACTTTGTTCTCTATAATGTCACAAATTTCATTGCGTTTTATTCATATCATGCAAAAATGGTGTAGTTCAGCCAGATCAACACAGACAGCCTCTTGATTGTTACTATAATCAAAAGTGCTGCAGCCATTCAAACAGGAGGTCATGACCGAAACAAATGTATAGTTCTGTTGAAATTAATAAACATAATTACGTTTATATCTTCTCCTGATTGGATTAAATCAACATGAAACAGAACAAGCCCCGAAACACGGATGTTTTTTTTTTCTTCCCACCAGCAGCTCCTAATTGGTTTTGTGCAGAAATTGCTCATAAATCCCTTGTATATCAAACAAGCTTTGAACAGTCGTCACTGCAGAGAGAATTTGTTACTCATCCGTTCGTCAGAGGGCTTTTTGTTGCGCTCAAGGACTTAAGACTTTCACTGAATAAGTTAGAGTCAAACAAGCTTGCAAGATTTTTAGGAAATGTTTTTGCATATTGTTCTACCTAATGGCGTTGAAAGGAGGTAAACCAGGACATAAAAAGTGAAACAAAGAGCCACCTGGGTGTGATTTATTACAGGACAGCTATCAGACAGGGATTTAGGTGGAGCTACTGTAAATTGGAGCAAGATTTGTCAAGGGGTGCACTCAAGCAGATGAGCCATCATAGCAAGTTCCCTTTTCAAACAGGCAAAGGGAGCAGAGAAATTCACACCTTCACCTACAAATAATGGCTTTGCACACAATAAGTTAAGCATGAAACCATTTCTCTAAATGTCAAATGAATAACTGTGAAAAATAATTCAACATAAATCTTTCGACATTTGTTGGGTTTCTTTAGGAGTGCATTTTGACAAGTTGCTTGTTCTTGACTCTTATCCAACTAAAACATAGTAAATCTCCAAATTCTTCAGTGATTGATTCCTCGTGCCCTGTTTGTGTATTTGCGTGTTCTGCTTATTAATTTGTTAGAGGTTATAATGCTGCTTTGTCCTAGGGATGGAGAAAGGAATTATGTGAGTCTGAACAAAAGTGTCAAGTTTTGTATTTGTGTACAAGTTGGATCATAAGCACAAAACCTACAGATCCAGTGTGGTTAAGACTGTTTCATGACTGCGATGCAACAAACAGATAGGAGCTTGGTGACAATAAGAGACTGGTGGTTGTTTTCTGACAGGAGCAGGATATACAGTATGTGCAGTGACAATGCTACTATGCTAAATTTAAACAGGTAACATTTAGGCTACTGCTAGGCTAGCCTACAATGTCCTGGAGCCAGTTTGAAGCCCAGAGTTGTTGCTTATGGTCGGCACCATCTTTTCCATTTGGAGCCAGGACCATGGATGTCTTGTAAGAACTAAGGTTACTTAGTGTAAGGTTACAAAGTGTCCTTACATTTGCAGTTTTAAGTCATAGACTAAAGTAGTGGACAAATGAACCACCTGATGATAACGTAACCTAAAAAAAACCCTGGTATATTTCAGGTTTTTTGAATGTCTGCTGTAGGGACCTTGGATATTTGTGGCATATGCCAAAGCAATCGATCAAATAGTTGTCGAGACATTTCATTTTTAACTAAAAATGTCAACTTGATAGTGGAAGAAAAAGTCAGGAAATTACCAACATTATTGCAATGCATGTCCTAGAGTCCTTTATATATATATATGTAGAAGATTTCAAGACAATCCATTATATATTATTAGATATTTCAGTCTCATCAGTAAATCAAATTATTACTCACGTTTGCTTTTTATATTGTTGCAGAACATCTCTTTCAGCTTTCAGGGTGTTTTATTTTATTTTGCGTGTTACTTCTTCAGCTTGTCTTGGATGTATCAACCTTTCTGTTTCCCCAGGGGCTGCATGATAGCGTCTGTTTGGTGATGACATTGTTCGGTCTTTTCCTAGCGTGTGACCCCCCCCCCCCCCCTCAAGTCATCTCCACCTCTTTTTCTCCTTTACCTCACGTCTATCAGTTCTTGTTTGATGGATTTCCAGAACGTTTCACTCTAGGCCATCACAAGAGAAGTGTGGCAGCTTAAAAATGAAATCCTGCAGCTCAAGGTATGAGAAAAAGTCATTCAAAAAGGAAATACAGTCAAAATCTTAAGAGCTGATGCAGCTCGAGTTGCTTTTACTGTCATGCCAGCAAAGAGAAGCAGTCACTTTTCTCAAAATGTTGGATGTTATTTTGGAATAAAACGATCTGGAATGTGTTTTTCAGAGCAGACAATCTACAAGTGAAACAACAGTCTCCTGATTGAGCTGAGTCCCTTTGCCAAAAAAGTATAGCTTCAAAAAGGAAAATAAAAAACAGAGGAATAATCTACAGGCAGCTTTAATGACAAACACAGCTCTCTCCTGCTGTGTGCAATCAGTACACACTTGTAAGAACAACATCATACATACAAATGAGGGGAAAACAATGCTTAAAAAATATTGTTTACCTACTGAAAAAAAGCTGTGGAAGCTTTTGTTGGAGTTATTGTGAAGTAAAATGAAAAACCTTTTGTGGAGTTATTTGTGGTTGTGGCTTGTAGTTCTTATAATAAACAAGAATGTGTTGAAGAAGATGTTCTTGCATTAAACAGCAACAGACAGGCTGTAAGCAGATAGTGTTAGTTCAATCAGGGGAGACAAATGAATGAAGCAAAAATAATTGTTTATTACAAAGATGATACTGAAGATAAAATGTTGGCAGAAGTCCTTTGGCGCTTAGACTCTACAGGAGATTTTTGTAATCGAGGACGAGATAAATCCCCCCCCCCCCCCCCCCCCCCCCCCCCCCCCCCCCCATGGAGTCCACACAGGTGGTGGCTGATGACTTCTGCTGAGACTGATAAGACTGATGAGGTTGAAGAAGTGATGCACTGATGAATCTGTGGAGACTGGGCGGTGATGGGACACACAAAACAGCACCATTAAAGCACTAAAAGCAGAGAAGGAGAATACATATTTAAAAAGTCAGCTGCAACATGATAGGCTGACAATGAAGGTGTATCATTGTGCTATTGGTTAGATGTGACCAGCTGATGTGAACCGCTGACGTCTTAATTGACACTCAGGGGAATAACAGCAAGGAAAATATGAGTGAGCATGTGTGAGGGATCAGAATGACTGATGATTTGAGAAATGAATGACTGATGGTTTGAGAACTTAAACTACAGACCAGTCTTCCTGACTGAACTTAAGCTAAGCTCCTTTAAATTGCTAGTTTATCAGACAGCATGTAAGAATTACTAGAATCGTGTCTCTGTCTACAACAAAGAAAACAGACTTTTGTAAATTCAAGGCAGCTGCTTTTTAAAAGTCCAAAAGAAAAAAAACACATAACATTACCATTGTTGACTTCATTTTTTTTTTCTGAATTTTATAGATTTGTTTGTTGCTTTGCCAGACAGTGAGGTGAGTGTGCACCTAAACCAGGCTTCCTTCAACAGTTTTTACTCCATATGAAAACTGTTAACAGCATTCTCACTATTCTCTGCAGTAATTGGGACACTGTCTCTAGGAAAAGATGTTCCTGTTAAATCATTATTCAGTTATTCAAGGCTGTTAACACCACAAGCTAATTCCTGTTTACCTCAGTTGTACTGTTGTTGAGGTACACATCTCAAAACCGGGACATGAAACACTGGAGTTTTAAAAAAAATTATTATTCTTTTGTCATTTAAATGAACTGACTCTCTGATATTCTGTATTTTTTATGGGATTTGATGACAATGAGGGGGGAAAAAAAGAAAAGATATCACTAGACTTATTCTTAAATAATATTTAAATGAAATCTTTCCAGTATTTCATTTTTTTTTTAAACTTTAGAAGAACAAGTAATAATATTGTACTTTAATGACTTTTTCCAGCCCTTAACATGATTTAAAAACAACTATTGTTATATGAAGTTGTGTTTGAACAGAGCATTAAACAGTGATTTATATCTGCATTTTAGGGATGTTTGACAATATGTAAATCTATTATCTTACTGTATAGAAGAAGTATATAAAGTTTACTTACATTCATCTTGAAGTTTAACTCTTTACTCACCCCTGAATCCAAAATGACATGACAAAAATGTGCATGTACATTTTGAACTGCAGTTATGAGTACTTTTCTTCATTTTCGGATTGTGCATGGAGATTTGTGCCTTTGTGCTCCACACAGCTGAAGAGCAAGATTACTCCAAAGTGCAGAGAAAGATAGTCTGATAATACATCACACAATATTATCAGACCATTTGCACCGGCACAGAACATGGTATCCCTTTGAAGTGAAGATCAGGCCTGTCTGACATCAGATGACGGTCAAAGCGCTCTTTGAATAATGATGTATGATTACAGAGACGCAGGTGAACAAACATCCTACACTTTTTGGATCATTTACATGTGAGAGGAGGATGATGTAAACCAGCATTATCATCATTATGCTGTATGTAGGCTGCTGAGGAACACACTAAAGAACAGAACGTACAGAAAGTCTGTCTTGAGAAAATATGCATTCATCGGTTAAATGGATATAAAGTTGCCTCATAGTGCTGCATTGCCAGACTACATATTCTGTGGCATATTCAAATTTTGTAAAGTAATGAAGTTTAAAATCAAATACAATTTAACCAAAGAAATGAAAAATTCTCATAATTTGTTCCCCAGAGAGGAAGTACAGCATGAATTAGAATTGAGATATTTCTGTGTTTTGATGATTTCAACTTAATGTATGAGTATATAACTCATTATATCACAGTTAATTTGCACTTTTATTCAATATCTTTGTGGTGCAGTGCCACCACAGTAGCAATTTGTATGTGATACAGCACTGCTACATCAAACTGAAGTATACTGTGTCCACCATCTGCATCTGCTATTGATATGACAATCATTTTGACAATTTTGCTCCCCTCATGTATGTTAATGTGGTGGGCAAAATATTGGGAAAGCATTTCATTATAGTGCGCTCCAGTACACCGCCACCACCCACTAGGATCTCAATTATTAACATGAAGTAATATAAGTATTATTATTATTAATAGTATTATTATTCTAGATAGTATTATCACTTTTCAGACTATGTCAACAAAAACTGAAAAGTAAGAATTTATTGCAGAGCTGTTGTATTGGATTGCATTAGATTGTGTGTTTTTAATAAAGTGCTCAGTGAGTGTATCTTATTCCTCTGTGCCAAAGAACTCCATTGTTGTTCAAAAACGTATGAATAATCAATACCACTGCACTGGGTGACATGTTCCTTCATTATAATGAACATGGGCACTGTAGCTTATTTTGAATCAATCCCAAATACACTGTTTTGCACTCACTAGTGCACAAAATGTGTATGCATCCACTGTTTTAAAAAAGTCCCCAAAAGACTAACACTATTTACTCCTGTTTGAGTGAAGTTAACTAAAAACTAAAATTATGGCTTCATTTAAAAACACAATAGATAACAGAGGTTTGAAAGAAAACTAAAATAAAGTGGATCGTTTATTTTCTGTCTGTTTGGATTTGACCATATATGTTAACTCAAAAGATTTGTGCTTTGTCTCGTAGTGGTGCTTCTCACTCAGCACGGTGTCGGAATATATGACACATACTGGTTTTGAATTGCCCGTGGGAAGAATGAACATGTAAGAGTCTGTCCATTCTTGATTAAAAGTTCAGTTCTCGCTGTCTGCCTTTTTTCTTTTTTAGAGCACCTTATGTGAAATTACTTTTCTCTAACTCGCTTATTTCTCCGACTGTAGCCTCTCATGAGCTCACACTCAACACTGCACTTCCTTTGTTTCTCAGCAATACAGTTACAAAGTGTGAAGTCGATGGGATGAACGATTGTTGAGAAAATCGAATATTGGCTGTCGGCTGAGGTGGAGAGGTAGACAATACAGAGAGAGAAAGAGAGAGAGAGAGAGGGAGAGAGAGAGAGAGAGAGAGAGAGAGAGAGAAGAGAGAGAGAGAGAGAGAGAGAGAGAGAGAGAGAGAGAGAGAGAGAGAGAGAGAGAGAGAGAGAGCACGCATAGTCCAGACAGCAAGACAGCGATAACCTTTTTTTAACAGTGATAAAAGAGTATTATAACATGTAAAATACTATGATGAAAATACAACTTCACACTCAATACTGCACTTCCTTTGGTCTTCAGCAATATACCCGCTAAGACTGAAGCATGGATGCATTATAAGAGCTGGATAGCAGACCAAAAATGGCGCCCATTCAGTCCAATAAGAATTGCCCAGCTTGCGCATATGCCAAAGAAAGTTTCTAGCTTCCAGGTTCACTGTGTTGTGTGGCCCACTGAATAAGTGCAGTAGTGTTTCCTCTGCTAGCCCCACCCGCAAGTATCTGCTCTGCCCATAGACTTTACATCGTGATGTTGTCACAGATTTTTATGTTGCTTTTATCTCTATTAGTATATATTTCTAAAATAGGTAAAACATTACCATTTATTGAAAATACTGCCCTAGATATGATGCCATCATAAATGTAATATAATGCAGCATTTCATTAAAAATGCCACATTGTACTCTTTACTACACAGCAAAAAAGGATCATAAATTGTACATTGCTTTCATAAAGAGAAGGAAAAATACAAAATACATTTTAGATTGACACACAAGCACACATACAGATGGATTCAGACTTGTGATTCCTCTGAGTTGAGAGCACTAAACACACCCCATGCTGACCAATTGCATGAGGAAACGCGTCATCACGTTTTCCAAATGTCCCTTCCTTCTTGATTGGCTAAATTTTGATCAGGCATCAAAGTTTCTGATAGGCTGCTGCTGCAGTGGAGAGTTGTTGCTGTTGCTAGGATCCTGTTGCTAGGATGGTTGCCATCTCAGAGGCTCAGCAGGAAACATGTAATGAATCATGGATGGTTGATTTTTCTCCAAGCACCCTAATCTGTGATGCAGATGAGCTCAAAGCTCGCCTCCCCCGTCTCCACCCTCCTCCTCCCCCTCCTCCTCCTTCTCCTCATCCTCCTCCTCCCAAATGCAACACACCCACCCCCACCTCTGGATGGGTTCATAAAAAAATTCAAGTTTGGATTTGGAGGTTTGGCATTTCAAATGGTCCTGGGGTCGCGAAAGAGGGGGGGGTGAAATACTGAAGTCAATTCTCATGCAAAAATGAGGAGGTGAAAAGGTCATTATCAGTTATTTGTTGAAGGAGAGCCAGAAGGAGCCTGGCGATGACCCCTCCTGACCCTTGAGATTATTCTTAATCATGTGATTTGTGAAGTTCGGACAGCCTCACACCTCCTAAAGGGGGAGATACATGCAGACTACAGCTGAAATTTTAACTATAATTTATAAAAGGCAACTTTTAGATAAACTTAAACAAGAAAGAGGAAAGCTAATAGATGTCTGTGCAAGATGTGTGTACCCTACACTATTAGAGAAAACTGTGATTTAATTTTCTGCTGCTCACAAAAGCATTTAACTGCAGAGAGTTTACACACAGCTGTTATTATTCTGCATGCTACAGTATGTTTTGCTTTTGAAACTCATGAAAAAGCCTCATTAGGAATCACAAAAGGTCATCCATCGTGGTGCAAATGTGCCGCCGTGACTTAACAATCGCTGTGGGCATTTTTAATATCATGCTATTATACTGCGCATGGCTATACAGGCCTGTGTTTAGCAGACACAGAGAGAGAACACGGGGAGGGCATTTCAACCCCCAATTGAGCCATAGTGTGCATGACTTATTTATTCCTGTCCTGTAAAAAGAGTGCAGCTGTTTCATATAAAGTGGCAAACAGTTAAACTATTCATACGAAACACTTCTCGTATAGACGCTGAACATCATCCACAGAGGGTAAGACAGTGTAAAAAGTGGTAATTACCGACAACAGATGACAGACAATATGGGCCTGCTGCTTTAATGGTACACAGCAGAAATACTGAAATGAGCAGCTACAGTGACTATGCTGTATGTAAACATCTTGTGTTGTTCACCACTGTGGGTTTTCCTTCTACTGGAGCAATATTTGATGTAATTACATGTTATATTTCAGGCTTGGCTCCTTATCCTACATCCTGCTGTTCTTCTACTCCACTTAAGTCCTTTGAGTGCTTATGTGATTTTTACTTTTTTGATTAATATTTCTGCTGTTTGTCTGCAACAGTTTTGATTTTTCTTGGTTTTGTGTCCTTTTTGACAGACATTTATTAATCTCAATGGGGCTTCCTGAGTAAACAATGATTTGAAAAATAAATAAATATATATATGTATCATACTTCTCAGTTTTCCATCTCTGGCCCTTTAATTAACCCCTACTTTTAATGCAAAAGTGCATCCTCTCTCCCCAGACTAAATTTTCCTACCCTTTGCCCTCATCTTTCCTCCTAGCACGTCACTAAATGGATCCTTTAGAATCTAGTTGTATACCCGATGCTAATACCTCCTGACACATTTGTTCACCGGCTCTTTATCATTAATAATTATGCAAAGGAGTTGCGTTCTCAGCCGAGCAAAAGAAAGCAATCTTAGTATGCAAATGGTTATGGTCCCCGAGGAGTGTGGCAATTAGATATGTGTTGATAAACTCACTTATGATGAGTGACAGTGAGCAGGATTGAAGTTGTGCTGGTCAGTGCCGCCGCAGACACTGATAAAAACACTGCAGCCAAATGCCAGGGTATCCCCAGATGTATGCTGGGCCAGGGATGAGACGGTGTAAAATGTCATTGTGACTGCTGTGCACTCATTAATAACCAGAGAGGAGGAAGTAAAGGAGGGTAATGAGAGGAGACTTGTTTTATGATTGAAGGCTTTGGCTTTTCTGCTCAGCCAGATGTTGGACCTCAGCTGCTCAACATCTCGAAACATTTGACCAAAACTATACAATTATCCAACTGTCATGGCTGGTTCTTAAATCCCATGAGTAATTCAATACCAAAATTTACACCTGACCCTAGTTCAACATCTGGATTGGGTTGGAACAGATATTCAATCCCTTAATCAATTAAGTGAGTGCATCCTTAGTAACACACAACTTCTTGGTTCATCTTGAGGATGAGGGAGGCTTATGTCACCTCAAATATTTGTGATTGAATGACTTTAGAAATTGCTAGTGTTTTTATTTTGTCTCAAAATTTCCCCTATTTAAAGTGACTTTAGCGTCAGTGGTTTTAACTTCAACCCACAAGTAATCAATAGGCTATTACTCAGTCCCTCCAGTAGTTTTGTTGTGATTATTGCAGCCAAAATGGCTTCATTTTACAGCTTTTCTCAAAAATTTGAATAAAATTTGAAATGTTTTATGTACTCAGAGAGGTATAATCACAGGAATTGAGAACAATTGCAAGCAAAGGATAATAATTAGATTTTTGGCTAGACCACAACAGCAGGGCCAAGCTGTGTCTGTGTGTTTGTTACTTCTTGGGGACCTTTTCTGGTACTAACACTGACCTTTTCAGGACCAGTAGTCCTCATAGGGAATAAAGCCCACTCCTACTGAGGCAAAATGTCATCTCTGAGGTCCTGGTTAAAGTTAGGGGTAAGGTGTGAATTGATGTTACGGTTAGGGTTAGGGTTTGGGTTACTTTGTTCACAATGAATCGAAGTTCCATGCAATGTCCCAAAAGGGATAGTTGTGCAAACTTAAAGTATGGTTTTGTAATTGGTAATACAAAGCAGACTGGCTTTGTCTCCCCAGGATCTGAGGATCATGGGTTATGTAGCTCTCCACTATCCAAAACTGACAAACAAAATGTAATTTGTGGGCAGTTTATAAACTGTGTGCACAGATTTCTAAACATAAACTACAGATTTACACACTGATCTTTTTTGTCTCAGCTGACTGTAGGGAGGCTTCATACGAACAGAGACAAACCAGACCCATGATGGGGACAGACTAGATGCTGAACCAGCATACCCAGAATACCTTGCAATACAAAATATGTATGGTGTAACTAGGGATCAAACCTATTTTCTCAAAACTGTATCAAAGTTTCATGGCATAATTTTAATGTCCTTTATAAAAAGCAAAACACATTTTGGAGAGGCAAAATCTAGTTTTTAAAACATTGTTTGAAGCCGACTTAAACTGTTTTGGTTGTGAATTCATGAGTTTGATCAAAGATAAGAAAAAAATACAAGCTTTTGCAATGATTTTTTCCAGTGTTGCATTAAGATATAGTAAAATCACATCATTTTTTATCTTAACTAAGTAGCTCACTTTGTGTGTACTGCAGTACAGTCACACATCACATTTGATCTGGCTTTCATGTTCCGACTTAAAAATGTGCAAAGTTTTTGTGACAACATGGTGGGAGTCCACATTTTAAAGAGCAAGTCATTGCGTAAGCATGGGTGCGCTTTAAATATTCAGATGAGATCAATTTTCTCAGGATCAGCATTTTGACAAACAGAGACATAAGAAGAAGAAGAGAGACACATGCCGGGAGTGCCAAGTTTAAAAGCTTGTTTGTTTCTTAAGAAGATCAAGGCCTTGGACAGACATGAGAGGCACAGCCTCTGCAATCTGCTCTCCATTCACTCCCAACAACACCAGCAAAGAAAAACAAGGCTTTTCTCTTTGGGAAATCCTGGAAAGCATCCGAGACAGTTTTTCCAACAAGCAAACACTCTGGGATCTCCCAACCCTCTCCACGGGGAAATGACATGTTGTCAGCATGTTGTGTATTATCATTCAAAAGTTGAGTGATCCGCAGGTGTTTTTTTAAAACACTTTTCGGACTAGGAACCAAAAGTGTACGTGACTTGAAAAGAAGCTGTGTTGTTTTTCTTCTTATTTTTTGATTTTAGGGAGATATATCATCCATGAATACTTCACAAGTCCAAACTTTGGCTGAAGCCAATCGAAGCAAGTTTAATGCAGAGGTTCACATCCTTTTCTGTGATGTGGTAAAAATCCATTTCAACATTTCAGTTAGCTAACTACTTTTCATAAACTATTAATGACAAAATTTGGTAAACAGTGGGTCCTGTGCAATGCAGGAATTTTGGAGAAGATACCGATATTAGTGATTAAAAAAACTAATAGTGATATATATCGGCTGATAATCTTATATATACAGAATATATAAACACACATTTTTTGCAATGATCCATGGCACTTGTGACAAACATATGCATTGGAGGCATATTTTACAGTTTAATAATGAACTTTATTGTATAAAATTTAATTGGACATTTAATAATTAAAAATAAACTTGAATTAAGAAAACAGATCAAACATACATAAAATGCTGCCTAAATAACAATTCTAATTCAAACGTTAAAAAGTATTAAAGATATTCAGATATTCATTTAAACATTTTTTACAAGCTTAAGATCAAACTATGTATTTTGTGTGAAGCTAAGCAGTCGTGAAACTATTAGATAGGAACAAGCTTTAAACTAAAGAAAGTGTTATTCATAGAGGAACTCTTGGCTGGACATGCAATGCATTTTCTTATAAGATCTTATGAATTTACAAGTGTGTCAGAGGCACTGAGAGCCAACAGTGATTACAATAAACCATGGAGAGCTCATCAAAGAGTGGGCAGGAGCTGTAAGACTCACTGAGGTCCATGTCTGAAAAGGCCCACTCGACGTTCTTGGCTTCGTGGAGGACCCTCTGAGGGACCTGAACTCTGTGTGTTTTAATCTGCTTGTTTCAGGACTGAATGATTCATCGGCTTTGAGACGGTTTTACTTCAAAACTCTTTCTTTGTAAGGCCTGTTTCCTCATTTCATGGCAGTGACTTTTCACTCTTGTGTAGCTCCTGTATTTTTTCCTGTTCTCGCAGCTTTTTTGGAGGTAGAAACTTAGTCTCCACGATGGCAGACAGATTTGTGAGTATTTTTCTGGTGGCATCATGATTACACAGTCATTTGCCTACTTTACAATCATTTACATCCCTGTGATACGCCAGCACTCAGCAAGATATGCTGATTTTGACGGATCTCACTCCAAAGACTTATTCAAGCTTAAGCAGTAATTTAGAAATCCCTAAATTAAAAATCACCTTAAGTTAAACCAAGCATCCAAAGAGGCAATACACAGTATCTAATTTTGTGACTTTTTCAGAACGCATTAATCCTCCCAAATGGGAGCTGACAGGATATCACATGGCGTTGTAGCACACCAGATACCTCAGGAAGCAATTACCATGAATACATTTTCTAATAAACTTGTACCCATCAGATGATAAGCAATTAAACATGCGTAATTATGGTTTCCATACAGTAATTTCTAAGCTGATTAGGTTTGTGTGCTTTACAACCTGAATGGGAGAATATTAATAGGGCTTTGGTTTGGTGTTGCTGGTTAGCGGTGGCAGCTCATCAGTGAATCATATGCAAATGAGGCCTCAGGAAGTGCATGAAGCTTCATTCCCGGCTATTAGAACTGTCAGGGGAGGGAGGGACATGTCAACGGGCAGCTCACACACATGAATATGCATTCACACAAGAAGCACATACACATTGTTAAAAGGTAGGAAATTATATATTCTCTACACATATTTCATGTGACTTCATGTTCAAGTGTTTGGACTTCTTTATTCTCTAGCGACAGAATTTCTGTAAAATTCATCCAATCATGCAGTTTATTTTACTTTCAATTAGGGATGCATCATATTTAAATCCTTACTGATAACTAGTTATATCATTAGTTGTGACTAATACACCTTATCAGCTGATATATCGTCACTACTAATACCAATGAGGATCCTTTTAGTTGAATTTTTCAATAAGGCATCCTTTATAAATGATTTATCATTTTGAGTAATAGTCTTTTACATGTTTTGTAGATTAAGAGACAAACACACATCAAAAAGGAATAAAGTAATGACACAAGAACACATACACAAGGCAAACGGCTACAAAAACAATCACACGAAAACATAAAATTAATAAGCCACATGCTGACAAACAACTCTCATTTATTGCCAAGTTTCACAACATAAGTGCTAAGAATACTAAATGTGAATCTCATATACAATAATGATTATAATGGCTGTGAGTAATAGCTTTATTAATGTTTAATAAATAATTGAACAATATGCTTCATAGATCAGCTATAAACCATCAGTGAGAACAACATTTCCAGGTTGTAAAAAACTGGCTGGTGCTTATTGCTTTTTGGATCATAACTTGATAGATTATTGTGAGGAACTTTTATTAATGAGATATTAACATTTATTATTTTGGACTTCAGGTGTATTAGAAAATGAGACCCATTATTTTTCATGAAAGACTTATAAATGTAAAAAGCAAATGTCATGCAGGAGCAAATGCAAATGCAAATGCAAAAAAAAAAAAAAGGCTTGTAAATGGTCTATAAAACATTAGTAAGTTATTTATTAATCATTAGCTACAATTCATAAAACATTAAGAATGGGTGCCTGATTTGGAAGTGGCTTATTTTTAACATAATCGAATAGGACTCTGAATTTTAAGAGTGACAGATTCCTTGTCTCTCTTTAATATTGTGAAAAGACCTCAGTGGGTGAAATACATGACTGATCTCATTTCAAATCCCAGCCACTTTCTCCACTGACAGAGCTGGTGAACCAACCATTTCATCTGTTCAAACCTGCAAGTCTCTGCCAGATACAAACCCTCAGGGAGTGTGAATCAGCTTTTCTTTGTGACTTTACTAAGGCTAACATTCAATCAAATGTCATCCAATGTAATAGCAGACTTCTACCTTTTGTGTGTGTGTGTGTGTGTGTAGGCGTGTGTGTTTGTGTGTGTGTGTGTGTGTGTGTGTGCAAGTGTGTCAGAAATAACATTAAACGCCAGATAGCAAAGCAGTATAATCTGTTTTGGTTTATTATCAATCTGAGTGTTACTTTGTTCACACAAAATATATAGTTCTCGTTGAGGCTCTCAGTATACATTTCAGATAGTACTATATTGGGATTCATAAAGTCATTCATTGTCTATACACAGAGGGAATAATCTGTCATGTTGCACAAAATATCACAATATACCAGTGATGAATGGACAAACAAATGTAGCAACAATTCCAATATTATTTCCATTTCAATATATCATACTATCGATATGGGATGACATGACAGTATCTCTCATATAGAATCATAAGTATCTCAGTTGGTATATTTCTATTAGATTTAATATTAACAGAGATGTAACAAACAAGTCATAGTGTGAAAATCATCAATGCAATGAGGAATAGAAAACACCTGATATGTTGATGTAAGTATCATGATCTGTGAAGCATTTTAAGAGTCAGAGCATCTGCAGGTTTTAATACAGGAGTGAGATGTCTGGATCCTAAAATACAATATGCATACACGTTTAGACATCTATACATGTGATGCTGAGCATATAGTAGTTGATTCAGATCACAGAGAAGGAAAAACATGTGAGGAGTTTATTTCCAAAATGCTATATATTTCATTTGAACACATCAATTCATTTAGGGGATATAATCTGTACAATATTATGATTTATACAGGCAAGATGTTAATTTACTTTACATATTGTTAATCTTAAAGTTTGTTTTAAATGTGCCAATAATCTTTTTTTTTTCAACATTTTGGAACAAAAATCTTCACTTGACATCACGTAAACAGCTTGTCAGTAGTGGCACTACAATGGTAGGTTCAGGGACAACTTCGTACGTCACAGTTATAAAGGACCAGGGTTCATATCGACAAAAGGGTCTCATAGTAGGAGTGCTGATCTAAGTTCCCACATCAGATCAGATCAGGCTCCGCTTGTCTGCACAGTCTCCTGAATCTCTCGAAACGACACGCATCCTAGATCAACAGTCGTACTCTAAGGCAAAATTGGCGATTATGGATCCAGGTGAGATATCTGGCACAACATTCATAAGTATACAGTATATATAGAGCTGAAGAGGAGGGAGAGACAGAGGAGAGAAACAGAGCGAGGAGGAGAAGGAAGGGCAAGAAGAGAGATGTCAGTCTTGAGTGGGCAGAGGAACCGGTGTTCAGCGAGCGAGAAGAAGGTGGAGGGAGAAGGGAGGGGGGGAGGGGTACGACGCCTTCACTGAGGAAGCGCTTTCAGGATGGCGTTCACCTCCTCTGCCACGGCTGTCAGCGCAAACTCAAACTGCTCCTGAGGAGGTAGAGGAGGAGGAGGATGCAGGGAGAGAAGGAAGGGAAGAAGGGAGAAAGTTTTAACTGGTTAGCTTTGAGGTTACAGCACCCTGTGTGTGTGTGTGTAAGTGTGTGTGTACGTGTCTACAAGTGGCTCACTAATGCTATTTATGAATGATTGGCAATTCTTCCACCTCCTCTTCTTCCTCCATCTCTCCTGACCCTGCCTAGTATGTGTTCGGCCACAAAGTCCAGGTGAAGGTGAACCACTCTCTGGGCTTTCAACTCAGGGTACACAGCCGACACCACCATCGATCCAACCAGGTGTGTCTTAAAATGGAGCTTTTGAGTCAAGCTGTCTCTCAGCTCTGTGTGTTTGTGTGTGTGCGTGCGTGTGTGTGTGTGTGTGTGTGTGTGTGTGTGTGTGTATGTGTGTGTGTGTGTGTGTGTGTCTGTGCATTTGTTTGTGAATCTGACTCATAGTTTTCCCTGTGGAGCGCAAAAGGGGCAGATTGATGTTTGCCCCCTGGACCTGGTGGTTTTATATTCCTCTCCTCTCCCTAGGCTGCAGGCCACGGGGTCCACTCACAGAGAAAAAGGTACGTAGGAGTTTGGAGGGAACAGTCTTTAGATGTGTCAACACACAGCCTGCCATAGTCTGGCCTGAGGATAAGCTAAATCAATACTGAGGAGTCACTGGTGGCCGTGCCTTTCTCTTTGCAGTGGAGATTACCTGGAGTGTTCAGGTTTTCTATTTTTATGTCTTCTGATGTTGTGATAAAGCCAGAAAATATGTGAGCGCATCCATCTGTATCTGTGCAGTGGTTATATGTGCCTATATCTAATCCAAAGTTGGGTCTCAAGTTCTTTGTATTAAAAACAAATACTTTTAAAATCAGCTTTGGCATGCTGAGGAGCAAAGTGAGCCATGCTGTACACATTTACACCACTGGGGGGAGATCAATCTCTGTTCAACAGATCAGAGATGGATGATTAGTATAAGGAAGAAAAATGGTCACACATGCTGTAATTACTGCATATTGATGTCTGTCAAAAAGAGTAACCAGAAAAAGAGGGAAATAGATGTTTTTTGTTTTTTTTACAAGCTATGTCTAAAGTGGTAAAATCATGAGGTAAAAAAAACCCAACATGATTACTTGTCCACTTCTTGAACCCAAACTCTAAATTTTATACCTCATTACAATCAAATTTTTGTGTATTCCCAGCATGGAGCCGAAAAGTGGAATCAACAATATTTCAATATAATTTCACTTAGACTTGTCAAAAAGAAAAAGAGTCTGCTTGAAAAGCTTTTCCCCGCCGAACAGAAGCCGGGCTATAAAAGCAGCATTAATGAACCAGCTAGAAACCCTGGAGTCTATTAGCAAGCAAACTTCCATAAATATTATCACCCAACCCTGCGTGAGGGTTTCCTTTATTATTATTATTATTGTTCCTTCCGTTTACAAGAGTGAAACAAAAGAGACTTCCTACCTATTTGCATTAGTCAGTGAGAGGAAATGCTTTGTGCGCACTCTAAACAATTTTCCAAAATGGTATGAGGCGGAGGGCCTGCTGTGATATAAACTGTTGAGAGTAAAGAAAGTACCGGCATGGATAAGACAGAAGTATGACAATATGTATAAAGATGAAAGGGAAAAAACTTTAATAAAATCATTTTTGATATTTGGTTCTTTTTAAAGTAAATATGTCAAAAACATTTTTGGTTTTAGCTTCTCAAATGTGAGTATTTGAAGCTTTTGTATTCCATATAGATTGAAAATATTTGGGTTTCAAAGTGTAAATTGGACAACATGAGAAAAATTTAAAGGCATCACATTTGGCCCTGAGAAATTGTGAGCATTATTTGACAAATAAATAATCACATGTGGAGGTAAAAGCATCAATATTTTTGGTATATTTGCTTAAGAAATTGATTAAAAAAAGGAATTGTTCATCAAAACAGGTGATAATTAATTTTCTGTCGATCAACTAATCGATTAATCGACTCTACTTCCATGGACTAAAGGATTAATGGAGGGAATAATAGATAGATTAACTGATAATGAAAATATCTGTTAGTTGCAGCCCAAATTACATCTACTTAATGCACTTGTTGATGTAATTTACTTTGTTTTAAACAAGAATGGTGCCATTACACTTTATGTTGATTAAAATCTGTCTATAAAAATGTGTTTATGGGATAGAAATTAAGAGAAAATGTTATAACACTGCAGGATCAAAGGCAAGGATCATGGTCAGTGTCTCTGTCTTGTGATAAATGTGGAACAGTGAGTTATTATCTTCCAAGACAATGTTTTTCTAATCCTGAAGCAGTTATCAATTACCACATCATTTCCCCTGATCCTGTGCACATGAAGTAGACAATCGTCTGTTTGAATGACTGCAGCCCCTCCTCCCAGCCTGCACCCCCTCTGCTCCCCCGCCCCCATCTCCCCCACCTCTCTAACTCAAAGCCAGGGACCTTACCTTTGTCTGGACCATGCCAGCTCTCTGGTCTCTCAAGTGCTCCAGGGTAGCGGCAATATCAATCTCTTTAGCACCTGCAACAGACCGAAAATTGGACTGAGTTCAAAGCAGCAGAGTAATCCAGCTCACATCTGTCAATCTCTCTTTATGCTGGGCTCCCTTTGGAACAGCGCAGCGATTGAAAATTATTACATTCATCCCTCGAAAGACTTGGACGAGAGCCACAGACTGTTTCTCGATAAAATATGCAAGAGGATATTTTTGGGATCTGGGAAATGTGCAATAATGCATTCAAAAATGCTAAGCGCTGGTTTCTCTGTGAGAATCTTGTTCAAAAATTGGTTTAGATTATGTCCAACTATAAAGTCTGCTAAGAGCTTTTTGATACAACGATATCTGACTGTGTGTGTGTGTGTGTGTGTGTGTGTGTGTGTGTGTGTATGTGTGTAATGTGCAGAGAATCAACAAACTCTAATTAAAATGATTTATAGCCTTTCCAGAAGCCATACTGATGATTAACCTATGCAACAGTTGCTCGCCTTCAACAGTGATCAACTGCTGTTGAGTTAAATCTGTTTTGGCTTCGAAAGTGTGTGATGTTAATCTGGAAATCTTATTCTACTTTCAGATTTACGGGTTTCAAGCAGCATGCCAGAGCTCATTTGAGAAAAGTATAAAGAAGGGAGAAAACCAGACAGAGAGCGAGCCCCTGGACTCTCAAGATGTTTTTGAAAGTGAGGCAGAGAAAGGAAGCAAAAGAGATAGAGCATGTGTGTGTGTGTGTGTGTGTGTGTGTGGGTGAGAGAGAGAAAAGGGGGGATTTAATGCAGCTGGACTTAGTACTCAAAGTACTCCAGTGCTCCGACAAGACTTTCATGTCTCAGAAGGGCTGGATTCCAAAGTTAAGCTGAAGAGAGGCTCTTCAACCAAAGAAAAAAGCTTTGGAGAGTGAGATTATGTTCATTTTATACATTCTACTCTGGAGCAGAAAACAAAAGTTAAAAAGAGAGAGGGCAGCACCTTTCATCACTGCGGGCAACACTGCATTTGTCACTGAACTGGATGAACTCCATCAGGATGGGTCAATCTTATTACTGTTTTGCAGACAGTGAAGGTAAGGTCTGCATCAGAGCTTCCTAACCTGCTCTGATGGGCTGGGATTGCAGGAGGAGGGCATGCAGAGAGTGTGGAGCAAAGGGCAGGGGTCAAAGGGCAGAGGGCAGAGTGTAGGCTAAGCTATGCAGGGTTTTAACGTGATGTAAGGCAGCCTTTGGTGGCCACTGTGTAAGAACACCAGCTCCTGTGTAACAATAGCTGTGCAAATCTAAAAAATCTTTCAATAGACAAACTATAATTTTGTAAGCCAGCTAACAAAAAAAATAAACACCTCTTCCAAGCTACAACCCCTGCTTTGTTGGAGCGGATATATGGGCAAAAACAGGGGTTTATCCTCCTAAAAGGAACCTAAAATTTAGAAATAAACACATCTTCAAATGGTTTCTGTTTTGCATGTAATGATACAAACAAGTCTACAAGATCCTGTAAGGCAAGTTGCTTTTTCTGTGCAGTTGTTTTAAATATATTTTGACTTGTGTATAATAATTTCTCCAAACAGACCTCTGTGATGGTGCCAAGTTACTATGATTTGGGACTAACTGCATATTGCCATCTTTGACTGTGTTTTTTTATAGGATGCTAACTAGGGACCAACTCAACTCAAAATTGCAGAAAACACTGCAAATTCACCTGAAAGTTCTGATTTTTATCATACTTGTGATCTGGCAGTCTGGTAGTTTATATTTGCGTAAAATTGGAAAAGCCAAAGACAATATTCAGTGTGACGGTAGGATTCTAACTGTGGTCTATTAAGAATAAATCAATAATAAAATAAAATAAACACATTTCTTCCATTAAACATTAAATATTGATTCAAGTGTTGAAAAGCATTGGAGCAACTTCTGCAAATTCAGATTTTGAATGGATTTTCCCTTTAAACATTTCATTTCCATGCATGTGCTATCTAAATTCATGTTGCAATTGTGATTCAGGTCAATATAGCGTGACGGTAGCTTAAATAGATAATTACTAATGTTGGTGTAGGTTTCTTTTTCATTTTCTCTGCTCTGTTTTCGCTTTGTTCCACTCTCTCTGCACTCCTAGCAGTTCCCTCCATGTCTGTCTCTGTCTTTGCCGCCTTTCCAGGCCTCAGAGAAGTCACCCTCTAATGCATCCCCAAGACCCTCTGTGGAAAATGAGAGGCTTTAGTGTTGCCAAGGCAACCCTTCAACACAAGCAGAAAGAGTGAAAGGGAAGCCATTGATCGTTACCTTTAGCCATCCTATTGAGGACCATGTCAATCAGAATGTAAGTCCCACTCCTGCCAGCTCCATCACTGCCGAGAGTCAGAGAGACAGAGAGAGAGAGAGAGAGAGATCATTAAGGTGGCAGAGTGAAGCTCTAGATGCTTTAATCTGAGAGTGTTTTTCTTATAAGGAAACAAATTGCTCATTTACATCTGCATCTGCTGAGAGACTGTGGAGTATATTTAAACACAAATTAGTCTATGCAGACAGATACACACTGCTCCATCTGCTTAAAACCTGACATTACAGATAAGACAGAATACTTAAATAGCAAAAATAAAATAAAATACAAAATAATCAAAAAATCAATATTAATCTTTACTATTCTTGCAAAAATACCTGAACAGATCTGAATATTTGATGCTCCAATAAATGTGATTATGTTAAGCCTTTGCACACGAGTGCATGTGTGGTCTTGAGACTTGCTCGGCTATTGGGGAGAGGGGAATGGTTTCTGAGGCACACTGGGGACAAAGGCTTTTAAATGCATGCACCTCAGGAGCAGAGGAGAGGTTGAGAGGCCATGGGCGGTTCGAGAACAGCTTTTGGAGAGCCTTGCTTTTCCATTACTCCTGAGATAGTCTTATGAAAAGCCTCCCTTTGTGCCCGACGGCCATTCAACGGCTCTGCATGTTAATTGCAAACAAGGCGTGCACATCTCTCTAATAAAGGCAAGGCCAATAAAACAGGAGAGCGGCCTGAGCACCACTGCTTCATTAATCCACTGCTAGACACTCAGTCCGTACAGCTCCCTCAGAGGGGGAGCGGGCTGCCTGGCCCCACGCATGACTTAACAGGATGTGACTATTAAAAGTGGTCAGACAGATACCTGGTGTTTAATGCAAACCAATCAAGGCCAGTTAACTAACTCAACCAAATGGGAAATGGAAGTGTCTTTGGCTGAGTGTCTTTGTGCCACACTATTTCCATAAGGACACAGCCAGTGGAATAAACAGCAGCTCCACTGGACCCAGATAGAGTAAATGGACTGAGCAGGTTTAAATAAACAGCCTCTCCCCTCCAACACACAGGCCACGACAAACACTCGCTCTCCCAATTCAGCAGGGCGAGCCACTGTCACAAGGTTCAAACAGTTATACTTGCCTGCAGTGAACAATTATTGGGCAAGATCGACCCCGGTAGCACTTGTTAACCTTTCTGAAATAAGAAAAGAGAAGATTGGATGTTATTGTTAGCTTGACTGTCTTAAATGCAAATGCTGCTAAATCATGATCTGAAAACAAGACATGGTTCTTTTAGCTGAATAATAACAACAGCGGCAATTAAAGCAAATGAGGGACTTCACCGCTGAGGTCTAGATGAAATTAATGGCTGCAATAATCAAAGGAACAAACACGATTCTGAGAGATGCCCCCCACCCGTCAATCAATCACTTTAATTTGAGGATGGAGGGAGAAATCCGTGTCACAGCACCTAAATAAATTGAGTATCATTTCAAACAGCATTATTGTGACATGTGGGTGATGGATGTGGTGGTGTGATGTTGTGATTGCCGACCGCCGACGCATTAACCCCGGCCAATTATGAATGTTATACACCACAGGCACGGTGAAGGCCAACAAGCCTTTTCACACCCCACTGTTACCATGGAAACTGACTACACTGAGAGCTTCCGCGTCTTTCCATTCCTTCGTTCTTTACCTTTCAATGACAAAATGAAAATCCATGTTAAAATATCTCATCATATCTCTGGTTTATCTGGTTTGTTTCTCTATACATTTTTCATCAATCACCAATACGTATTCCTTATTATTAGGAATAGGCAAATAAAATAATATATACTTGCTATACAGAATATAACAGTATACTATAATATAGTATGATATAAATGAGTGTCAATTTGCTTTGCTAGTGCTAATACACTCCTACTACTGAAAGCAATAATAATGTGTTTTATCTTACAATTACATTTTATTATTATGATTATATTGCAAAATATACTAAAGTATATACTACTTTTACAAATATTTTATATTAAATATTGCCAGTTTGTGAAATATTTTCTTTGTTTTCATTATTTCTGCTGTATTTTCCATTTCCTCTATTTTGATCTTTTTTATCTTCTTTATTTATCTCTAAACTATAAAATATGATACAACAAGCAGCTTTTATTTGATTATCTTATGATAAAGTAAAGCTTATTTTGCTGTACAAATGTTTCCTTTTTTGTGTATTTTGCATTCATGTTCCTTTTTACCTCAACTTCATTACATTTTTATATTTCAAGGTTGTTAAATGTCAAATGCACGAGTAAAAATCAGGATGTGTTCTCAGTCAAAGTGCATACAGAGATGGTTGGAGTTCCCATGCAAGCCAGAGGAAGGAGCAGTGAGAGGAGGAGGGAGAAAGAGAGTCAGGAGTGAGAGAAAGACAGTTTGTGCACAGGCCTGGCTGAGGAGACACAGTTTCCAATGATCACTTTTGTGACTATGCAACTGGGCTCATATTACTAGCTGCAACATCACAAAAATGACACTGGCAACCGCAAAATACCGAGTTGGCCGAAACCATGAAACCGTGAGTGTACAGTTCATCTTGTGGATCTGAGACCTCTGAATCACGTAATGGTGGTCAGAGAGCTTTGGAGCATTACATTCCCTATAAAATTACAGCGTGGCAATGTGGATGTTTTAACAACAGTTCGGAGGATTGCAACAGCAGAGCAAACCTTTAGTATGTAATCAAAAAACACGGGACAAACTTGCACAGCAATATCATAGATAAATATTACTGACTACACGCTACATCCAGTTTAATTTGAAAAAATAGCACCAAAGGATGACATGATAACACTGTACATCCTCTTTTTTTCTCTCATCTGCATTACAAACCAGTGGGACAGACTTCCATCCACAAATCAGATGCATCTATTCTCATTTGGAGGGCTTTTCCTATCCCTCCTGGGTTTTCCCAGAGGGGCTATTGCTGCTCTTCTGCCAGAACACATTATATGAAGAACAGAGTGAGGTTATTCAGTCACTAGCGTTCCCCCTCTCCCATGTTTTTAGTGAGACAGCTCTCATTTAATTGGGTGTTTGAATTAGATGTTTTTTTTTTTTCTTTTCTTTTCTTCCCAAGCCAAGCCAGGCAGTGCGGGACTGTTAATTTGCTGCATCACATGTGCTGGAGGGAGGTGAGGGAAATAGGCCCAGGATGAAAGGGATAGTACAGAAACACAGTCCTTATTAGAACAACCATTCGCTAGGACACCAAAAGGCAGAGGGGCAAAAGGGAGATGGACCAGAAAGGCGCTGACAGAATATGGGATATAAGGGGAAGGTGATTAAGAACAAGCTTGGATTAAAGGTCAGTCATAAAGGGTGGTCTGTCTGTGAAATCTGTTGAGCGTCAGTGTCTGAGGCCAACAGACAGGGATCTTCACTATACCTGCGGAAGTCTAACAGGGTCCTGGCCGAGTTGGGGATCCCACGGTCCATCCATGACAGGAAGTGGAATTGTGTGACAGTGCGGGTCTCATTAGTCTGCAGGTTCTTCAGGTAGAAACTCCGCACCAGGAAGTCCTCACACCAGATGTGCTCAGACACCAAGTTCACCTAAATATAGACCATAAAATATGCAAAGGATGATGTTCAGTTTATTTAATTAAATCTTCATATCAACAATCGTAACCAAGGGGAATAAACTGATGTAGCTTTAATGTGCACGTTGGCCAAAAAAACCCAAATGCCTGAAAGTTTTGGTTCACCTGTTGTGATATACTGTATAGCCATGTAGGTAGATAGTTTCAGTTTAATGAAGCCATGTGTAATTATATTTTTTGTTTCATTGTGTTTATACCTTGCTTTGCCTTTATATCCACATAATAGGACTTTCTGTTTAGAAAGAAACTGCAGAGAAAAAGGTGGATACAGTTTTTAGTTTCCATGCAAACTTCAAATTGAAGTCATACACTTGTACAATGGAGTCAGGCAGCATATTATAAAACTGGACTACACCAAAACAGCATTGAGATGTTTTTCTCACTCTTTTTTTTTTTAGTCACACTAAAAGGTTTTCCCTACAGGTTTTTCTTTTTTCCATATTTTTAAAGATTGCAAATAAATGGCTGCCTATTTTTCCAAAAGCCTTGATATCGTCTTCACCCAGGTATGTGTCTGAGATTTCTTCCGTCACTCGAATAAAAGTAGCAGTGAATGAATTTCATTTGTGTTGCCCAAAGCATTGAAAAATGACATTTGAAAAAATCTTTTCAAAAACAGTGCCCTTGCTACAAAACACTTTTCATAAGGGACTTTTTTATTCAGTATAATGTAGTTCCACTGAAAAACCATTCACAGTGAGATCTGTAAATCATTCAGAGACAGTATTTCTGGAGACACATGTTGCTGTTGAATCTTTTAACCGTAATTATTCAATGATGTTAGCACCACAAACTAAATTAACCTTTGTTGTATTGGGGTGAAGGCAGACATATCTACAGGGCTACATACCATAAGAGCTAACTGAGAAATATGACTATTCTGTAATTCACGTGAACTGATTCTTCAAACTTTGAAGCATCCAAGCTTTGTGACTTCTGCTTAATCGCTTACGTACCTCGTAGATGTGGTAGACATCAGATCCTTCATCTGGCCAGTAGTGGTGACACTGCTTCACTCCATTTTCAGAGAGTGGGGTCAGCATCACGATGACAACGCAGCCGCTCTCCCATACCATCTAGACACGGCGGTGCAGAGATGTCAGAAAACCCTCCAACACACCCCGAGACAGCACTCATATGCGTCTGTATGACATTACGAAGGAATCACTAATATGTGGCTGAACTATGCCACTAGGAGCAGCATATTGCACATTAGCATTACAGGCAGCTTTGTATTAGAGTGAAATTGATTTCTTAATCTCGGTCCAGGAAGTATGAATAAATGTCACCTCTCTGCGTGAGACAAATGATAAATGTTGGGTCGACCAGCAGGAGGGCGAGTCATGTGTCACCCTCTCTCAGTTGTCTGAGCTACATCACAACATCTACAGCACTGCTGCTCCATTTCATCTTATCACGATCTAATGTGTCCTTGGGAAAAAATACAGGCTCACGGCAGCCATTAGGAAAATGAGGAGGAAACGCAGGTTTTATGATTGCTATAAAAACTCAATGGCCTTGACTATACACTAATCACAAGCTTCTGTGATCCAGCCCAGTGGACACATTACACGCTAACTGTGCCAACTGTGCCAGGATGTGATGAGATTAGGCAAGGTGATAATGTGGGGGAATATTATCCATTTAGTCTTGTAAGGTTTGACAAATATTTGTAGGTAGTGTGACAATGCTGTGTTCCTATTTTCAGTCTTCAACTAGTGAAAAAGGCAGCCATCTGCTCTTTAAAAAAAAAAAAAAAACTATTTCCAGGCTCTAAAAACAAACACCTACTATCCATCACTTGTACATAACAGGAAGGCTGAATACAAAAAGCCTGAAATGACAGAGGTTGCTGCTCTGTGAACTCATGCTGATTGACTTTTTTTTTTTTTGCATTGAATTCTGAGGAGAAGGAAGCAAGGTAATAGCCAGTGATAGAGGGAGGGAAGGGAAGTTGGATGGAGTAGTGAAGGATGAAGGGATGGAGGAATGAGAAGTGGAGGATTAGAGCAGAGCTGCATTTCAGAGCGCTGCCTGGGGCCGGTGTGGATTAGATAGGACAGAGCAAAAAGATTTGCCTCCTGCACGGCCATTTGCATGAGAGTGCCAGTGTTTCCCCTGTTTGTTTACTTTTAATGGGGGGAAAGAGTGTGTTTTTCCCACTGCCACAATCCAAGGTTAACCATATTGAATAATGAATGGCTACTACTTATTTCCAGGCACAGAACTGATGTTCAGTGTGTCAGTCAATCTGTGTCTCATTTTCCATAATTTTCTGCTTAATTGGAAAGACTTAGAGTTGAGTTCCTAGTTAAATAGCCCATTTCATTAGATAATGGATATGCATTTATTCACCTGGCACTGGAAAAAATGGCAGACAAACAAACAAATAACCAAAATAAAGAAAGAGATTAAAGGAGATAATTATCAAATGTTTCATTTGAGGCACTTTCAAATTTACAAATTAAATACAGAAAACATGGCACCTTTCATTCCTATTTGAACTGATGTACTCAATTAACACACACTTTCAGATAATAGCTACTGAGTTTTCGTGTTTTTAATTAATTGGGACACCATGTGAGGACTGTAGGTTGAGTTTTAAAAGCAATTTATAACAAAAACAGCATTACAAGCCAAACTTGGCTGTACCATCCTCCCCTAGTCACAAATGGGCTCCGACGTCTGTGCTAACACAAAGTCAGCACTATCATAATGATTTGAAATGAGTACCCGTTCAGTACAAGATACAGAGTGCAGAGTGCTGGGCCAGCTGGTCTGCGAGGATTTATGCTTCACACTTCTACATCCTGGTCACGGCTAGCGAAGTTACTTCACCATATGGAGGTTATGGGCCCACTAATTACTACAGTGCTGTCCTATTAACACATAAGAACGCCATTTGGCAACCATGCATCATTTAAGGCATACCTCCACGCAAGTCGCCATGTTTTACAATAGCCTATATCCAGTGATTAATGGCGAGCTTGTCTGACATTTATGGACAATAGAAGGAATGAAAATAGTGCTGAGAAAATGCAAATATGAGCAAACATCAGCATTATTATACATAATATTAGACTTCCTGTGGGTGTTTTAACTAGAATACTATATACACAATGAAAAGCTGCTGGGTTGTAGTATGTATTCAGCTGTTTTATCATTACATTTGCGTCACAGAGCTTGAGCATCACTTTTTCCTAAAAATAAAAACCCAGTGATCTTTGAAAAACCCAAAAGGTCATTTAACAACATGTACAGCTGTTCTGAAATAATAGTTCATTGTTGCGCCTCTAAACAAGATATTTTGACCAGCTTCTAAAGTTGTGCATTTTTTTCTAATGCATACAAAAATAGTTGCCTTGTACAATGTGAACCGAAATGAAATATTATCATATATATTGGTATATATTGATGATTCTTTTGAATATCTAATATTTTCATACAGAAGAACATTGATATTTTGCTTGTGTTTTGAGAAAGAGCACAGCTAGGACATAAATTAGGACATACACTTTGAGGAAATCATTTTTTCATTCTACAAATAAAATATCTTTTTATCCGGATGGTTAGAAGAATCTTTGATGATTCTGAAAATACCTTCTGTGATATGCAGTGATAAGTATTGTTAAACAAGCTTCTTGGTTTTTCAAACATAACTGGGTAAATATGTTTTATAAAATAAGATGCTTCACTCTGTGTCCCAAATAATAAAGAGTAATGGTAATAAATGAGAGGCACAGACTTGAGCTATATTACTTCCACTTTGAGTCATTCCACCAAAGAGAGAGAGTAATCTAGACTCTTGTTTCTTGGACCAAGAAGGAGACATCAAAATCATTTAGGAATGAGTAAATCGCAGAAAAGCAGACAGTAGGTGAAGCTCTACTGTGGTTTTTCCAAACATTCATCGCTGTAGAAACAAAACAGCAAAAGATGAAAGACGGACAGGGAATGAGGATGAGCTTTACCTGCCAGAAGTCCGTCACGGTGGAAGGAAGTGGGCCCTGCGAAGCGATGTAAGTAGGGTTGCGAGGGTCATGGTCCATCTGGGAGAGAGAGAACAGAGTGTGACAGAGTATATAGGCGGGGACAGGTGGATGAAAACACATTGCCTGGATACAACTTCCATCAAAGCCTCCATATCTGGATGGAGAAAACAAACTTGTCTCTTCTTTTCTCTGCTGAGTGGCATTCATTCATTCACTCTCTCCAAAATCGTCTTTCTTCTAGTCTTCCTTCCTTCCTGTCCTCAAAATTAGGTTTTAATGGATCTGTTTGGAGTAAATTGGATATAAAAGAAACTGCACACTATTTGTTGGTAAACTGTGAATGTTATGCAGACCCACAGTAGGGGTTGAACATGAATTACAAGGCCAGTATTTCATTTGTTAATGTTAAAGATCAGTCGCTTTTAGCACAATGCTGCATAAAAAGACTGGAGAGGACCTTGAACTGTGCTGTATTTTCTATCTAGTAAAAGTTAAGCAAAGAAGAACCTCTGGTGTTTTATGAGAAGAATGCCACACAGCCATCTCATATTCATACCTCACATTACAAATGAAAAGATGAATGTCTCTCTTTAAAGGACACTGTAGTTGTTTGACAATGAAAATAGTCTTGTGCCGGCACCTAGTTGGACCATAGAGACTAAGCATCTAACCTATTGAATATTCAAAATAAACCTTCAATAACTCAACTTGCCCATTCATCATCTCATCGTTCAGGCATCTTCCTACCAATATGCTTCTTCAAATTGCCTTCACATCTCTCTTTCTCTCGCTCTCTCTCTCTTTTTTTTAATGGTTGGACATGTTTTTGCATGAAACATGAGATTGTGGTGGGACTTAAAGCCTGGAGGCACTTGACGTGAGAGAGGTGGGACATAATGACATGGGCCGACTCGATTTGAGGGATGTGATTGAGACTTGATTGAGTAGGTGTTGGCTGGGTCGCCTCCAAAATCAATGATCACATTTTATTGAATGAATTTTTATGCACACCCTCGAGTGCGAGATGCATCAGTGAAGGGATGTTGATGACAAATGGCTGAATATATAGTAATGGTATAAAGTAGCAGTGTTATTGATATATTTTTGACATATAATGACACACCAAGGGAGTGCATTAGTTGTGTTAGTTTGGGGATACTGCACCTTTAACATTATTCATGGAAGAACTACAATAAATAGACTGATATAGGAAGAATATGTATAAGACTTAAGGTGTGCTTGTGTCATTTTTGGCATGTTAACCTTCCATTGAGGGACATCCACAATAGAAATTGAGGCATTTTTGCAGTCCAATTATAAAAGAGAGTCATTTTAGGGAGACATCACAGAGCATAACATCAAGAAACACCACGACAGCAAGTCACAGGGTCAAATTTAATGACTTTCTTTATGTACTTGAGTTTTTATGATAAAGAGCAATATGTCAAGGACACCTAACATGAGCTAATAAGTTAAACATCTAGCTTTTCTCCATGTATTTCTTTCTTTGTATTTGTATGTATTTGTATTCTGATTTTTCTTCTTTAACCACATAGACTCTTTTGTCTTGTGCTCATGGACTTTGACATTCACCCTTAAAAGGAAAATAATTACGAAGCATCTCTGCATGGCTTTAATATTACCATAATACTTTTCTCTCCTCATGTTTAATATCCTCAACAACAGGATTAATTCTTAATGCTTTAAATGGCTGCTACAGCCACGAGGAACTTCAATCCTAAATGACAAATTAAAAAATATATTTTTTAATTATTACTCCTCTCATGTCTGTGCTTGGAATTTATTTTCATTATAGTGAATTAAAAAGTGTC
This sequence comes from Scomber scombrus, assembly GCF_963691925.1. Taxonomy (NCBI): domain Eukaryota; kingdom Metazoa; phylum Chordata; class Actinopteri; order Scombriformes; family Scombridae; genus Scomber; species Scomber scombrus. Next base: position 16,136,200 of record NC_084989.1, read on the forward strand.
AAATTGTTTTCTCCTAGAAATCTACTTCCAACAAGTAATACAAAGCTAGTGTTGGTTGGTCTCAAAGGGGTCATTTTGATCCTTTAGAGATTTTTTCTTTGAGTGTTTAGCAGTGAAAAATGTAATGATACGGATTCCTTGAGGTTCCTACTTTAAATGATCTTCACAGCAATTATATCATAAATGCAGAAAAGGTTATGTTCATTGCCCTGTGTTACACTTCAGTTAGGTATAACCATGCTGTTCAATTTTCTCTTCATCCTTCCTGGTTGAAATTCCTCACGTGGTTTTTGAAAGAAGAAGAAGAAAAAAAAATCCCTCCCACTGAAATGAAAGGATGGTGCCGAATGCTAGTGCTGCCACTCCGTTTAGCCAATCTCAAGGACACAGACATGCTGTAGCTGTGTGCTGACATCCCTGCATGAATACTAAAGCGCAAACATGAAAGAGTAGTCCTGCATTTCAGCTGTCCTCCCCTTGCCATTGTGGGGAGAAGATAGACTACAAGAAAAAAAAGAAAAAAAGAAAAGAGGCAAAGAAACACCCTTTGGTTTGAAGTAAAATAGCTTGTACTAAAATAGCTTGCACAAATATCTGCTCCCGGAGAAACATCTCAACTTTCAACACCTCGCTGTAGCACCTTTATCCTGTGTTTATATAAGAAAGAGACCTCGGAAGCTAAATGGCAGGTTGAGCTCAACCCACATAGTCTGAACAGGTGGGGAAATAGAAAATAGACACACAGGGTTTGATTTTGTAATAAGGCTAGACAACACAAAGACAACAAGGCTTTGACCACATTTTGCACATTCCTCTGAACCACTCCTCACACTAATGATGCTGTATGTCTGGGAGGGCTTGCATCACTTGTGGTCAAGCTTAAACCACCATCCAAGCGTTTTCCTGTGTGCATGTCACCCCTCTGTTTGCAGGGAGCTCAGATCGCCCCTTCTCTTTGCTTTTTTGACCCAGGATACCCAGAAAGAAGCGACAGATTATTTACTCGTAGGCCAATGCCCTGAAGCTAATGAGGAGGAAGAAGCAGCATTGACAGACATAATTATCACAGTTTTGCTGCGCCCAGCCAGGGGTCCCTTTTGTGGTGTAATTACTGTCCTTTCATCTGCACACCACTGCATCTGCCATTACTTCACCCATCTTCAACATCCATTTGTGTTTCTAGATCCATTAAAAAAAAACTGCAGTCTTGGATTACATTATTCCTCTCTTGATTGCACCAAAAACAATTTTTTCTTCCCTTGATAAATTAACTTAAGTTAGTGTTATAAACTTATGCTGTAAGATGGCAAATGCCACACTACAGCACTGTTTAAATGAGCTAAAAACCTCTATGAATATGCCATTAGAGAAAATTGAGGCATAAATAGAGCATCTAAAAGTCTCCATTGTTTGTTTCTGAAGAGTAATAGGCTTTTAGTGCAGCTGTGTGTGCCCCCCTCATCTATCTCCACAGAAATTTTGGCACTGTATTTGAAATGCATAGTTTCCTGTTCCCTTTGATGTAATCCCTTTTCAGCGGCCTCAGGGGAAATCATGACTGGCAATGTTTTTGGGGGAAAATAGTAGTAAATAGTAAAAAAAACAAAAAACAACCTTAGCCCTCTACAACACTGAGGTGTTTCTGGATTTGTGGGAGATACATTTGTTTAGCCAAAAAAATAATGTATAATTTTTTTTAGTGCAGATGAAAAAAAGGGGGGGAGGGGTGGGTGCGGCCATTTTGAAAGCAGTGACAGTAACAATGTGATTCAACGAGACACAACGAATCCACCGAGGCTCCCAGCATGGAGAACAAAGTTTTAAAAAAAAAAAGATCAATGCACTTGGATCGATGACAAGTCCTTTGAAACATCTTTTATCTCAAAGTAAAATCCAAACCACAACAGGTGCTCCTTGAACAAAAAAAAACAAAAGAACCTTCAGAGACAACAGATATTAACCATAACGTAGAGCCATAATGAATAAACATTACTCACAATTGGACTGGCATTGATGTAATCTGAGTTGCCGTGGTTATTCTCTGCTTTCAAGGTGATCCTGGAATGATCATCTGTAATAGAGATGCATAATTCATCAATGCACTTTTCCACTGTTTTTTCTCTCTGCACAATAACAACAGAATTTTGAGCAGCAACGGAGGAATATGAAACTGAAAAGGCTAGGGGGGGACTGCAATTTCATCAGACTTTCATCATATACACACACACACACACATACACACATACATACACACAACTCTGAAGTCCTGCTGAATTACTCCACCTTCAATAAGGAATGTTCCAAGTAAAATAATCATAAGAAAATGTTATCTTAAGAAGTCTGAGTCTTCAAATCCTGCTTTTCTTGCCAGATTCATATGATCTGTTGCCAGTGAAGTTGAACCCACTTAAACGCTTTTGCTTTATGTTAAAGCCCCAGAAAACTCTGCTTCAAATGTTAAGGATTGTTCAGTGTAAGCAAGCAGAAATTAAAGCTTAAAAATATATATCTCCAGGTGATATTAATCAAGAGTTTAAAAGTCAAAACTTCAGGACCGTGTGGGTGTTTTGTGATCAGATGTGGTTGATAATGACCAAACAACCCATCAACTGTCATTAGATTGTAATTAGAATGATGCTGAATACTGATTCACGCATGGGGATATGTGACGTTTTCTAACTGAGCCCCGCCCACTACAAACCAGTGAGAGGAGCTCAGAGAAAAAACACAAATACAGAAATGTCTCATATAAAATAACCAACATTGTCCAACTTTGACCAGATAATAATGTACTCATGAGACAAGACTGATTGAGAAATTAGTTTTCAGGGTCCTTTAAGAGTTATTACTCTTGTAGTATAAAGATTAAGTCATTTGATCCAAGAGAAGCCTCAGAACAAGTTGATTCAGATTGAAAAGAACATTTTCTCACCATAATGACAGACTTTTCACTGGTTTTCAAAAAGAATAACAACACTAAGCCTCAGGTTTCATGAGTACATAAGCCAATTCTTACATACAGTCTGTATATATGTAAGTATACCGTATAATAACATGATTTGTTGATGAGGACTGTGAGGTATGGCTGAAAAGCTTTAAAAAAAAATCAATCAAGTGGAACTCTTTGTCCTACATATATTTTTAGTGTTCTTTTGGCTTGGATATCCAACTACTTTTATTTTCCAAACACAACTCAGAAACAAACCGGGTAAAACATTTGTTTGAATGGACTCACATACGACGATGGCATCTGAGCGGTTCCTCTTGGAGTTCTGCTCGCCGTGGCCCACGCTGCAGGCGCCAGGCTCTGCCTGGTAGGAGCACAGGGCCTCCCACTCACGCTCCAGACGGTTCTTGTTCTTCAAGTGGTCCTCCATGTATGACTGGAGGAAAACAGACACCACCTTAGCTGCCATTTTACACAACAAGCCAAAATCATGTGGAGGAAAACTGCATTTGTGGCAAAATATGGTTGTAAAACAAAACTCCATGTTTGTTTTTTGCAGCAAATTTGGATTAACTGAACACAAAGCTTTATTATATCAGAGCTACTTAGAGATAGCTGTTTTTTTTTCATTGTATTTTCCTCTCCGACAGTCAGCCAATAAATAAACTGGAGCATAACAGTGCAGCCTTGACAACCTTTCCTTTTAAAGCTATGATCAGGTGTCATGGAGCATTATTGTCCTAAGCTGCTGTGTAGCGTAACAACTGGGTGAGGAGGAGGCTGCTGAAGATCTAGGTGGGGAAGGTGTGCTAATGTTTGGCTCTTTGTGTGTTTGTGCATGTGCGTTTGACTGAAAGGAAGGGGGGTAAATCCACAATTAAAACTCCTGAAAGGTTTGTCTGCATTGGAAATACTTCAGGGGTGTTTCAATCATGTCCCTCACTGCTTGCACAGCCACTGATAAGATTGTCTGCATTTAAGCCGTCACTTGGAGAAGACAAAATTGAATTCGCTAGAGAGACAAAGATGGAAAAAGAAAAGGGGGAGGGGTAGAGGCCCGTGTATGTGTGTGTGCGTGTGTGTGTGTATGTGTGTATTCTCCCAAACCAGGGCAAGTCTTAGGGAGCTTAGAGGTTGTAGCTGGCAAGACGAGTCTTTTTTAAGCGAGTGCTGTGTTTCGCTTTCTGTCCTGTATCATGGCTCCCCTCCCAACGGGGTTAAATGGTTTAGTCCGCTATTGTGCGAGGCAGAAGATTACAGACTCATAAACTGATGTCAGGGATCAGCTGGCTAATACAATGAAAGTGATACCCAGATGTGCCGGGTTTTATCCCATATTAAAGGTAGTATAGGTAGACTGAGCGGAGAGGTGACACTCTATTGTTACATCCGAGTTATTCACTGCTGTCTGTCAAAAGGGAAGTCCAAGTCTTTGCACAATATATACAATTCCTACTTAGATGATAATCACAAATAAGCTTGTCCGACGCATAATAGGCAATTACCCTTTGGTGGTTCATGAATTCAGATGTCTCCTGCATGCACGCGAAGGATATTAGGAGACTTATTAGAATGTTAGAAATCCAACCGACGATGGGAATCAAAGTTTATTGTTAGATATGGTACCAAAGGTACCACTCAGGTCTTTAAAAGCCACGGTGACAACAGAAGAGGCAACTCCTGTGATAAATTCAGCTGCATAATGAGATAGTTCTGCCTGTACTGTTAATGACAAAGTGATATTTCTGAAATATAACGTCTGCTGTTGTACTCTCTGTCAGGGACTTTTAATTTTATGCATGTAAAAATCTCAATTATCCCCCCCCCAAAAAAGAAGAAAAAAATAGTTCATGTCAGTTCTAATAGCAGGAAACAGACATGTATTTGCATGTGTGTTGTTGTGCATCGCCTACGCAAACACACATCGCTGTCTTCCCAGGAAAATGACAGCATGCCATTATGGCCACTTGACAGAGCCTGTCACCACTGTGCTCTTGTCACCCTGTACAAGTACTCTCTGCTTGCCAGGCTGACAGCATTCCACCTCCCCTACAAATATTACATCTCCATGTACTTGATACATCCACTCTGAATTGCATCCCATTCTATTCAAACGATGCCCTGAATCGATTGCATTCCAAATTCATATTTTCGCTGCTTAATACAATGCAGCCAGCAGTGCCTTATCAAGCCCTCCCGTTTCTAGGGGGAGGCAGTGGACCATGGCGTATTCCAGAGACAGGGTAACGAAGGTTTAGTGAATGGGGGGATTATGTCTGCCAATCAGGGGGTTGGGATGGGAGGCCTGGGTGTCAGGGAAACAATGTCTAATCCTTCCTAAGCAGTCTCCTCGGCAGCAGAGGGTGCTGGGTGAAATCAGGATGAAGGGACAACCAGGGGAGCCAGACAAAACAGGTAACACATTACTGTCAAGCTCCACTGTCAAATTAAAAGGAACAATACTGGTAACAGTTTGTACAGGGAGCTTTATGATATGATAAACAGCTGCAAGAGGTGGAAAAAAAAGGTATTAATATGTATGTTTTTGTGTGACTAATAATAGCTAAATGAAAAGAACATATTGTTTTGCTTTAAATGGGGCAACACTGCTTTTGTGCTCACACACTTTAAAATTGTTAGAGAAAGTCACTGAGGGTACATGCTGCATGGCTATTTTCCTTCACCTGAGTCTTTTTTTCTCTTCCATTTGAGAACATAATTAATCATTTCTAAAATTGAACAATAACTACTCAACATTATGAAAAAGTGCCTCAAGCTACATAATTATTGATTTTTCTTTGTTTTTTTCAGGGGAGAGGTGATTAAGCTAAAGCAGCACTACAACAACTGCAACTGTGTCATCATTTTGACCCTGTTTCTGCAGGAGAGCACAGACTGAAGATATTGTGCTGTGTTTGTGAGGAAAAGCACAAGTTTGGTGACTGTACAGTGCTGTCCATGGTGCTGAAAGGACACAGCACTGCAGTAATAAGCACAGAAATATGGCCACATAAGCAGCACGTTTCTGCATTATATCTGGTAATCATTTTTGACGTTTTTTATCATTTGGTGGGTAACGTTTGCAGGGTGTAGTACCATACTGCAGCTGAATATGGCGAAGAGAGGGGATGGGAAATATAAGACAGCAGAGGTGTGTCAAGGCTCTGAAAAAAGAAAAACAGCCGATGACTCAGCATATGGAGTCATCTAATTTCAGATTTTGAAGTTGGAAGTCGTTATGCAAGACTTTTTTAAGTCTGGAGGTGGGCTGCACGGTGGGGTGCAACATTGTAGTTCATTTATCCTGACAGCACCAAACTCTTACCGTAGCGTAGTGTCTGTGTGAGTGTGAGTGAGTGTGTGTAAGGTGATCGGGCCGCGCAAAAAAAAAAGAAAAGGGACCCCCAGCATGTGTGCTTTGGAAAGCCGGGTATTCATCATCCTTCTCCACACGGTGTGAGCTCCAAAGAGCGAAAGAGGGGAGATGAGAGGAGAGGAGAGCAGAGATGGGAAAATATAGGTCTGAGATCAGTGATAACAAGGCAATCTCACACATGGTTTCATGTGAGATGGCATTGGAATTTTAAAGAAGAACCCCTATAGGACATCTCCATGTCAATCACGGCATGAAAGAGAAGTAAAGGTCCCTGTGTGTTTTACCTTTCTACATTGTAATGCCTGCATTGCTGCTGTGAAGAAACTAGGGCTAATAATAACAGCTCCTAGAAATGATTCACTGTGCCTCTTTTGTTATTGCAGGGCTAAATGCTTTTCTATTGTCAATGTTTTCAAAAGGGGCTTCACAAACAAGCCTTGACGAGTGCAACAAAACCCATCTATTACCACCAATACAAGGCATTACTCAGATTCACTCTCATTCATTATAGCCTCCCAATATAAAAGCTAGACATGCAGTGTGATGAATGCTCTCTCCATTAATGGAAACACTGCAAGGCATATATCCATCTCTTTTATCAAGCTTGTCTCAAATGAATGAAGCGAAAGTTGTGCAAAATTAAAACAATCCATTGTGTATTTGTGTGTAGAAGGAACCAAAAGCTTTTTTCAACCCTCCCCCTGAAAAAAAAAACCCTAACAAAATTTCTAAAACATCCAAATGATAATCAGATGGGTAATGATATTTCACTTTTCAGCAACTCTCATCAAACAAAACAATGTCTGCCTTATTTTGCAGCAGCAGTAAAAGAAACAGAGGGGGTAAAAGATGAAAATGACAGAGGAGAGAGATTCAGGAAGGAATGATAAAGATAGAAAATGACACAGTAGATTGAGGAAAAAGTTGGAGGAAAAAATGAAGAAAACACACACAGTCAAAATGAAGCAAGAGAGAGAAAACAGCGGGAGAATGGTGGAATAAACACCAAAGATAACAGGGTTCTGAAGGGAAAGAGGTGAGAGAGGGATGAAAAAGAGCCACATCCTGATAAACAGAGAGAAATCAAGCTGCTGGTTTTCAGGACTCAACATATCCATAGACACAGGGAGTTATTAAAGCATACACAGTAATGTGAGGTCAGCTGAAATATTTGCCTAGTATTTTCTTGTAGCTTTGCTACATGTACCCCTACATGACCCATCATGTTCCTAATGTGTTAATTTGAATTGAAAAATATTTTAAGCTGGATGTTAACGTGTTAATTATATAAAAGTGTATACTTTTAGAATGTTTTTTGAACAGTAAATGTTAGGTTGCTTTTGACAAATTATTTCCATTCATAGTAGCTGTAGCTGGACCTTTCAACTATTTATTCATTACTTTTAGATAGCGTTATCCATTTAAAGTGTTTATCCATTTATCTTTACCTTAGTTATCAATTTCAAGTTTTAGTCATCCAATATTTTTAGCTATCTGTTTCAACTGTTTATCATTACTTTTAGCGATTAACTTTTTAAACCATCCGTTACTTTAAGCTATATAGCTATTTCAGTTGTTCATACATAACTATTTCAACTTTTTCAAATGTTTATTCATTATTTTATGCTAAAAATTCCAAACTTTTTGCCATTACTTTGCACTAGCTAGCTATTTCAACTGTCTATCCATTACTTTAAGATGTTTCAACTGTTAATTCATTACTTTTAGCAAATGATTTCATCTGTTAAACATGCAGTGTGTAGTATTTAGTGACATCTATCTTAATTGACTTGGCAAAAATGTAATAAAATATTCACAAGTACGTAGCCAAGAATGGACAAACCAAACACAGAAAGGGCCTTTCACCTTTTTTTTGCGAGTGTTGTGGTCATTGTAGGTTGTCCCTAAAAACTTGAATGGAGATATTCAGTTTGTTGCAATCTGCAACCTCACCACTAGATACCACTAAATTCTACACACTGGTCATTTAATTCATTGACTTTTAGGTAAATATTTGAACATGTTTTTGTAATTTTTAGCCAACTGTTTCAACGTCTTTGCTTACTTCCTAAGTAGTTTACACACACTCACTACTGCAACACAACAGTGCATTGTCTCAAACAACAATGAACCTATCCATAGTGAGAAACAGATGATGAAATGTTGTGGTTGTCTGATGTAACAATCAGATGCTACGAACCACAAATGCTCTCTGAGGGCGTGAAAACAAACCACACCTTAACCCACTTCCATTTATTCATCTTCTCTCCTCTCTTGACACTTTTTCTACCACATAAATCATCACCACACATTGTTTCTTGTGTTCCTTACCAGTATCATGTGACCAGTTGAGATGTCCATGTTGGACGGCACTGGCTCCTCACACCAGGAGGAGGTGCTGCTGCGGGTTGACGGGCTGGCTGCAGGACCATCACTGAACTGTGATGACACACTGTTGAGCCGCGAGTGGCGCAGTGTCTCCGGCCGCTCGACACGTTCTGATGTGCGGATCGCCATACGCTGGCGACACAGCTCCTGGGGATTACAGGAGATGATGGTGAAGCCCTGGGTCATCATATATGCAGGGTATTTTTTTTACACAGGCCCCCTTAAAAGGTTTCATGTATTTATCTTCTTTTTATGCAGATAACAATAGTTTTATGTATGATATGTGCTTATCCCTGCTGTTAGGGGTTGAGTTCTGTAAATGCACCTTATAAAATCCTGTATCTCGGCTGACTTGATCTGTCCTTACTCGTCTGTAGATTAATGGCTTATCCTGGTGGATTATGGAGCTTATACTAATTATGTCAAAAATACATGGTTGAGAAACCCTACACGATTTACAGAATAAATTCACTATTGTCACACCTGGTTGCCATACAGCCACTGTCTTCATTGTTTAAGAGAAGATCTCTTAGTTGAGAAAAAAACATCTTTTACATTAAAATCCTGCACAAAATCACCACACAACCTATAGAGCAAAAAATATGCTATAAGAGAAGAATTTGGGACTGCTTCCCAAAAATAGAACACAAGAGTATCCATCACTCAACTTACCAATTGCATTTACCCAGTTGTGAAATATAATTTTATATTTTGATTGATATCTCCAGGTTTCTGAGACTTGCTAAAAAGATTAAACCTCTCCCAATGACTCAGCTTTTCTTCTATCATGCCTCAGTGCATCAAAAATTCGAGGACCAGAAAGTATCTACTCTAATATAATTTTATACAAAATGGAAAAAAAATTGAAAAAGTGAAGGAAAAAACCCATATTGCCTAAGTTGTGTGATCTTATACATGTATAACCAAACAAATATATGGTAACAGTCACACACTTTACCTGATTCACCCCTATGAGGTGTGGTCATTCTTATCTCTAGTTTTCTCTGTTAATTTCAACATAATCTGTAAACCCCATTATGTTTGATTTTGGGAGGCAAAGCCAGTCATTTCTACCGAATTCATTACCATACTCAATTAATAACAGCGACGGCAGAGCAGGCCAGGGAAAATGCCTTGTGAAAGCACATGCTATCTCATGATCTATCATAGTGATATTTCCCTCTGGAGTGCAGGACCCTCTAAGCCCTGGTCTTGGATCAGCTTTACCGCCATCAGACTTTAATGATTTGAGCCATGAAGCAGTGCCCTGGGCCTTGGCCTCGGGGCAATATCTAGGTCCACCTCATAATTCATCCTACTTTTCAACATCTCTGGAAAGAACCACCCTGTACTGGAGCTGCGAAATTGTTCCAGAGGCAGGCAGGGTGATGCAGTTAGCATCAGAAGGGGCCAGAGGAGAGACACATGGAGACTTAAAGCACAAGTCGTGTCAGTCTGTGCTCCCTCTTTCAGACTACGGATAATAAGAATGAAAACAAACCGAGAGGAAATGTCTACAGTGTGTGCTGCCATCTAATACAGTATATCTCTCTCTCACAGCACGCAGCTCTCCCACAATATCTGTCAAACATAGAGAACACACCCACATGAACGTCTGACAAAGCAGTTATCCGATCCCTAAAGGTATACTGAGAGAGAACAGGTGTCATATATAACATTAAATTTGCACCGTAGTACAACATGATGAAAAGATTTTGAAAAGAAACAAAATAATATAAAAGCTAATGGATGTAGTTTTAATATTTAAGAAAAAAATGCAATTCATTTAGCATTTTTGCTTATTATTGCTTCTCTGTGACCATCGTTATGACACCGTAACACCCTTCAGCTTCTGACAGCAAAGCAGCCCTATGAAAACCTGATTAAATATTGAAAATGTTAACGCGACATGCAGATAAATGTGTTCTGAGTGCCATGCTGGGCACAGCTGAGCCCCAACGCTGAAAATCAATACAGCCCAGGCTGCCTGTGGCCCTGGAGGAACAGAGGGAATAGGTCACAGTGGCGGCCCATTCCCCTGTCTCACACACAGAGAGACAGACAGACAGACAGACGCACGCACGCACACACACACACACACACACACACACACACACACACACACACACACACACACACACACACACACACACACACACACACACACACACACACACACACACAAGGCAAGGGTGAGCAGTGAATAATTGGAAGCATCGAATATCTATTGCAGCAATCAGTATATAATGCAAGAAACAAAAAGCTTAAAAATGATGAAGTACACTCAAACTGTGACTTTGGTATTTAATCACTGCATTGCACAAAAAAGAAAAGCTAGTCACTATCTTACAACAGCCAAAACCGATCATAAGAGGAAGTAGAAGAAAATCAGTCAAACATACACATTCACAAACCAATCAGATAATCAAGTGCATCTGAACAGAATGCGTGTTCTCCCAATAGCAGAGTGCAGGCTAAGTGTCCTGGCTCTTGATTGGCTCATAGCAAAGGGGTTGGTCTAACCTGATAGGTTGCAGTAGCATCAGTACTGGTGTCAGTACCCAGGCTGGCCAGCTTCTCCTTCATGTGGAGGTGGGAGCGCTGGCGCACGCAGAAGAAAGTGGTGGACACAGCCAGCGCCACCAGGATGAAGAGCATGCAGAGGACGGAAAGCAGCAGGAACTGGCCCGACTCCACCCTGGTCTCCTTCACCATGGGGATCTGGGTCAGGCTGCCCCTCTGGAGGACACAAACAAACAGGGAGAGAACACACTGTCAGAGCAGTAAATGATGCCACTCTGTCTTTTTCCTGATTGATGTCGTGGTTTTTGATTTACAGCAACCGCCATATCAAGTCTGCACTACATCAATTTTCACTTGAAAGCTTGTCTTGGCCTTCGACAGGAAAAAAAAAAAAAAAAAAAAAAAGCGGTGCGAGTGCTTCCTCACCTGCCTCCCCTCCTCCCCTGCTCTTTACACCCATTACCACTGTCTCACCAGCCCCACTCATTAGCCAGCTCTAATACTTCCCTTATAATGCATTCAGACTCAGTCAACCCCCATTACCAGCCTGTCCAGTGCTGTATCCACACTGAGCCCCACTATAGATATTTACAACCCCATTTAGTGCTGGCATGGTGTGGGCTGGCACTGTGCAGCTACAGGAGGTTGGGATACTAAAAGCTTGTGCTTAATTAGCTCCTCTGGTCCTGAGTTTGGCTGGATTAGGCCCTGGCCCAAGCCGCACAGCTAATGGCTACCAGGACTGGAGAGACACAGGCGGGCTCAGACTGGACCTTCATCCACCACCAGTTGAATACAAAAGGCCTTTTCAAATATTCACACCCACGCTAATTCAAACAGGGAGATATAGCATTTGTCTCAGTACAGCAGGTTTGTTTTTAATGTGCTGTAATATCAACTAACATATACTGTTAGTGTAGGTTGAAGAACTGGCCTATATGTTGATAATTGGTCCCAGGGTGGGAAATTAACTTTTTAAAAATGTGAACATGTAGAAGCCACTGACAGATAAATGTTCAAATTCAACGGACGCTCAATAGTAAACCATTATTTTGTGTCTGAAATATACTAGCCACTTTCATTTTTTGCCAGCATTAGGCTGGTGGCTGGTACTAATTTCGCACCCTGATTGGTCCACTCATGGCCATTTACTCTAATGATAAATTCCCCATGGGCCCCAATGATACAGAATATTTTGAGAGCATAACAGCGATAATTAGGAGCAATAATTGGGAGGGATAATTAATGATACCTGAAATGTACTGTTGTAGATTTCCTTTGCTGATTGCATAAAATATAGACATCTTACCAATGTGGGTTTTGTATTTAAAAACAGAGAGCAGATAAACATCATTGCTGTCTGATTGGACACAAAGCATATTCTTTTTATTTTATTTTTTATTTTTTTAAAGGCAGCTCTCCACAGATTTTGGTCTACTTTTATCCACTTCATACATGCCAATATCTGTTAAAGGGCAATATCAATAACAGTGCACAAATACATCCTCAGGCTCCTAATTGTCTGCATGCAATATTGAAAGATTGATGGTTGAATTGAATCAAATCTACAACATGGAAAAAAATATCTAATAATAATAAATGGCAGAGCTCTGACATTTAGCCTGAGGGATCTAATGGGCTCAGCTGAAGGATGGCTACATCTTGTTATACCATTTTCAAAACAAGACACTTCACCTCAGACCAGTAACAATGTGGTCTGACCTTGTGGCTCGTAATTGCAAATGTTTTTATCGGTTGTGTTGGATGCCCAAGTATTTTCGATTAGTGTGTTGGGCCCGACGACAGTTGCTGTTGATTGCAATTGCTGTGGCTTGAGCATGTAGTTTCAATCAACCATTAAGAGGTTAGACAACAACTGAGAGCTTTGAAGAGTCTCATATACGGTGCAGAGGGGAGAAATGGCCTCGATCCAATGACTCGTCTGTGCTGTTGAGTGATCAGCTAAACATACAGACAGCAGGAATGGGATTTAGATATAATATTACTAACTTTCCTTTGCTGGAGTACTTGTTGAGAATGCAAATTATCTATGTGGTATTATTCTCTCCAACACAATAGAAGACATATAGCACCTGAAAAACTCACATAGTATTCAACATATTTAATGCGGTCAACACAGCATGTGACATCGGAGTGGTGATTCAAGTCTGTTGCCTCTGAAACCAAAGTGCCCCCTACGGACCTATTGGTTCAAACCTGCTTCAATCTATTTCCAGTGCTGACAGTCCTAAGATATTCCTTTTTCATCCAATGTTTTCTAAATCCCCCCCCCAAAAAAAAAAAAAACCCCAATCTTATCTAGTTAATCAGAAATGTCATCCTGTACAATCTATGGCTACTCTTAAAAATATTTAGGTTAAAACCTTAAAATGAATGAACAGCATTTCCACTGTGGGAGAAAACAGGCTTGAAATGCACTGCAAGCATAAAAGAGTGTTTGAAGGCGGTAATCGTGTTATGTTGTTGGGAGGAAGAAACTAGAGGAGATACAGAAAGAGAGAGAAAAGAAGAGATGTGAGGATAAGAATTACCATTGTTGGCCTTTAGAGTTCTGTTAGGTTTTTTTTTATTCATTATTTTTAGTGTCTGCCTTAAAACCCCCCATATTTAACTAGACTACATTCAGCATGTAATAGTAGCAATTAAGTAGTCAAAAACACTTTAAGCTAAATTTAATCATTTTGACTGAAAATTCCTGAAATTTCAAATATGAATATATAAAAACCTACATACACCAGATTAATTAGTACGATAATTAAGAATTTCAAAAATACCATTTTTACTATTTAACCTGATTCTTTCCTCGTGCTAAAATGTTTGCTATAAATTTTAACATCGGCATTTCAACAAATCAGATTTTTCAGCCCCTGAATTCTTCTTCTAATCAAAATTGACTTAAAAAAAGTATTTTTGTTGATTCCTTCCTGATCATATTCAACATGTCTGCTCATGTCTCTTGTGAGTATATATCCAAACTCAGTGAAGTTATTACTCTCTGCCTCTAACAGACTTTCCCCTTCTGTTTCTCTCTTCTATTCATGCTGCCCCGGTCTGGTGAATTAGCCAATCTGAGAGGAGACAAGGGGCAGATGGATTTCGGTGCTCTGGATTATTCAAATGATAGAGGAAAGGTCAGGCAGAGAGGTGTTGTTGGGGCGGCTGGCTATCCATTCACTCACATAACAATACCTTTAGGAAGTACAAGAGGAAAATCCTCCTAAACACACAATTGCCAAACCTCACCAGCCCTAAATCCAGTTATGGTTTCCTTGCAATAAAATGGGACTGATAGTCCTGCGATTAACAAAAAAAGATTAGACATGAAATGCAAAATTGAGCCTTGCTGCAACATTTTTCAAGGATGCTATATATTTTTTGATATAAGAAAATACTAGCTACACCCAGTGCTCTATAATACTGAATTTTGTGAAAACACTTTTTGGGAATTTTGGGAAATGTTAAGCCTTATATTTAGAGAGAGAAATCTGCCTCTAAACACTGGGAAATAATAATTAATTTGAAATAGAAAAAAGCAATTTGATACAGGCCAACTCATATTACCATTAAAACTGTAACATTACATTTTAATTTCTATTCAGTCAGCATACTCTAGATTTCCTTTATTAAACAGCAGCATAGGAAATAAAGAGCTTCTGCATTATATTTTAATTTTAAATAATGACAATTTCGCAAATCTTTGAACTATAAGCATGATTTAAAATAGTCTAAATCATGGGAACACAGAGCAAGTAAAGCAGAGCTCAATTCTCAGGGTTGATGAGTTGCAGGATGAACAGAAACTTTGTCCCCTGTAGCCAGATGTGCTTACAGCAAACCATGAATACATCGATCAGCTTACATTGAGATATATAAATATATAAATATATTTTGCTTGCGTAATTTTCCCATGATGGATCATTATTTTCCCATTAGACTCGATCTACAGCAGCCCTTTACCGTAGAAGAGGATAATACTAACAAAATGACGCTAAAAATATTCTGCAACATACACACACACACACACACACACACACACACACACACACACACACACACTAAATCATTCACATTGGCTACAAAATAACAGCTTTCTACGTGATGCTCACAAGTTTTCAAGGCCGGTCCTTTGAGGCGCAATTTACGCATTTTAACGCATTAAAACTTGAATAAGGCACAAAACAGGACGGATACACGTTAAAGCCAGGAGATAATTACCTAAATCCATGTCGCGGGGCAGAGCGCACACTTTGCAGTAAACGGAGGAGGCTGTGTCTTGTATTCCAGAGAGCATGGTTAACCACTGACGCCCGCCGCAGCTCCAAGAAGCGTTTGTGCGTCCCGGCCGCCCACTGATTCCGCTTCTCCAAAAAAAGTTCCCCTGCGAGGGTCTCATGCGTCCCCCAGCGCCAACAAAAGACCGCGGCTTCAACACGAAGATGAAGAAAAAGAAGGAGGAGAAAAAAAAGGGAGAGTCGGAGAGAATAAGAAAAGGGAGAAGAATGTGGGATATGCCCGCCTGATTTTCCGAGCCTCGGAAGAATGTGCAGAAGCCCTACTAGTGAGTCCTTTCAGCGCCTCTGTGCCAATGAAAAGAGATGGGGAGGTGGTGGGGTTGGGTTTTTTGCGATCATTTAGTTAAGGCTGAGCCCCTCCTTATATTCAGCAGCTCAGGAGTCCCCGTCCATTGCACATGTCATATCCACTGGTTGCTATAGCGATGCCTCCACATGTTGTCGACAGTGAATGTTCAAGGAGCGATGCCTGGCTAATAGGCTTGCGGGCCGAGGGGCGATATGAATGGACATAGGGCTAGTCACTCATTTGTTGAGCTACTAGGGGTCTCTGTGTTTGGTGTGTGAATTGCTGTTTTCTCAGGCTCTCCTTTTCCTCTGCTGCCTCTCCCAGGGATTCAGTTATGTGAGCAGAATAAGGGAGATGGGGCAGTCTATTCTTCAAAGTAGGCTTTTGCATTCAAAGCTGAAGTGAGC
Source organism: Scomber scombrus (assembly GCF_963691925.1). Lineage (NCBI taxonomy): Eukaryota > Metazoa > Chordata > Actinopteri > Scombriformes > Scombridae > Scomber > Scomber scombrus. The sequence continues at coordinate 16,152,443 of NC_084989.1, forward strand.
ACTATAATAAGAGGCTACCGCACAGTACAGTAGTTGTAAACTATATGAATGCTGCATGGGAGATTGGGTTCTGTCTAAAAACGCTCAGCCTAAAGTAAATTGTGCATAATTGGCTAAGTCTTTTCTCTGCTCTGCTCAAAGATCTGCCAGAATAAAGAAAAAAAGAGAGGAAAATTGCAAGTTTAACAAGTTTTAAAGATAAAACTCACTAAAATGCTATCCTAATTAGCAATCAGTTTGAAAAAAAAAATCCAATGGAGAGCAACAGCTGCACTTAGCAGAGAGAGAGAGAAAGGGGGATTATGGAGAGCACTGGGAGAGAAAAGGAGAAAGAAAAAGAAAAGGGGCGGTGAAGAGAGGAGAACGGGGGTCCTGTCAAATGCAGATGACGAGTCTTGGGGAGGGGGGCTGTGTGACGGGGGGCTCTACAGTTTATTTTTTCCATTCAGAGAGCACCCCCTCCTCTTTTCTATTGTCCCTCTGCGTGACAGCTGGAGTTGGCAATGTGAAGGGGAGAACAAAAACGAGCTCGCTGTCCAGCCTGGGTCCGTGGCCGCGTCGGACGCCAACCCACCTTCAAACGCAGAGCCAACCAGGCGGCCCACAGGGACAAAATCTCTACTAGAACACTATCAAACTGACTCAACACATTTTTTAAAGCATCCTCAACATCCTTAAATACTAAATCTAATATATGATGCTGCTGCAAAAAAATTATCAGTGAAATTTGTTATTTTAGGCTGTAAAATGCATCATCACATCAAAATCTGTTACAGCATACAATAACATGTTCTTAAAAATAACCAGTAAACTTTGTTTCTTTCCATATATGCCATCTAGTCTCCCCAGGCGAGACATTTTTCACGTCATGCTCTCTGCACACTTGCATCCTCATTTATCAGGAATTATTCAGAACCCAAATTCTGTTTTCACTCTGCCTGCCAGAGGGCACAGAAACGGTCCGGCCACCCGTCATTCAAGGGGCAAATTTTTATCTTGCAGCGTTCAGTTCGAGCAAAAGAGAGAATTCTTTCTGCAGAGCTCGCTGTAGCGCTAATTCAGGATGGATGCGAGAGTAATGCGTGGTGGGAGACTTTTATCATGACTGCCAGTGAGTGTTTTTTTTATTGCTGGAAAGAAAGAAATAGTGGCTGAAGTTAATCCCCAAATCAGTCCCTACATGTCAAGTCAACCACACAATCATATCTATCCAGTTCATTGGTCAACTGTTCACTTTTTTTCATAAAGATATCCTGATCATCCACCTGTGAGCCCTATCTAAATCCACACTCATTCAAACAAGGTTTTTTGGCACAGTAGACGATATGAGTAAAGAAAATGTCTAACCAGACACTATCTTTACCTGCTCTTTGAAGGAAAGCCTGACTTTTGCACCTGTTATTTTCCTTCACTTGAACTCTGTGTAAATGGACAAATTTTCACACATTTCAACCACTACGCATTGCACAGTACGATTTCACAACTCATGTCGCATCCTCCATTGAGGCCAGTGCTAATGGTTATCACACCAGGGAGTTTTGACGTGCATCGATTGACTCTCGTGAGGGAAAAAAAAACCCTACAAGCGGTCAAATTCAGGAACATACTGAAGTCACTCTTATGGTCACTGGTGTTATCCGCTACCACGCCTGTGTGTTTCTGCAGTAAGTACTTCCTCCGGGTAACACATGTTCGAACAGTCGCTGTGAGTCCTGCAAGGCTTATCTGTCCTCCTCTCCTGTGTTGCTCTGGTGTTTGCCTCCATGACACATTTCATATTTCTAATGAAAAAAAAAAAGATAGAAAAGCAGCAAGCGTGTTTAAACAACGGCAGAAGGAGGTATGCTGCACTTCTCAATGTCGCTGGGAGAGGAATGTTAAACAAATGTCAGGATCAAGTGCACTACCTGAGATGGTGCATTTGTTTGTGAGTTGGGAAAAGGGACAAAGAGACAATAACTTGCTTGCTGGCACCTACAGGCTGCATGATTTGGAGTATATTTACATCTATATCCCTGTGTGTGCAATCTGAATATACATGCACACAAAATATATACCACTTACAAAATATATATCTACAATCCACGTAGGGCTGCTTTTCACTAGCTGGACACCTTCGATCAGGACACACAGAAGTCAGATTGTAATATATTTGAGCAAACAGAAGAGAACACAAGCCTGCAGAGGAGAGGCAGGCATGCCGATCTGTAGCTGTGGTGGCCCACATACCAATCACGCTATAATGATATCAGTGAGAGGCTGATGCCATTTACAGTGCTGCACATGAAACCAACAGCTGCAATGTGTACCTGCAGACTCAACCAACATGTGATACCGTTACACCAAAAATAGTTGGGATTTCTGCTTGGCTCTTTGAAATAGGGTGCAATAAATTATTCATAATAATATCTGAGCAAGACTGTTGCTGCGGCTCCATTCGGGAAGGTGTTGGGAGGATTAGCCTCGAACTGTAATGCAGAGAGAAATGTATGCAAAACAAAACACATTTGGGTGTTTGCATGTTTTTTTTTATTTTAATTTTTTTTATCAGATCCACCAGCTGTTATTGTTAACACTGAAGTTATATTACAAGATGTGTGTGAGAGAAAAAGATCTGTGTTTTTAGTCTTTTTTAATTCTCTATTTCCATCTTTTACCATGTATAATAAAGCAAAGCTCCCATATAAGCAAAAGCAGTGCTTTGAAGCCAGAGTTTGGTTTGACACAGACTAGATTCACATTACAATGATGTACTTTTAGTATATTGTTAGTTGGTACAATGCAAATTCATTTTGCTGCCAGGCATAAAATAGCACTTATCCAGAGATAAAATATAAAAGGTGACACTCTGCTCTCCCATCTAAACTCTCTTTTAAACATCACTAAAGGTGTAAAAACTTGACAGTGAGCTGAATATCTCAAATGCATAGAGTCTCAGTGTATGTGTTAGAGGGAGAGAAAGAAATGCCATGTTTCCTAATGGATTATGTTCAAAGACACAAAGAGGTCCCATTTCTGGGTTTTACTTGAATTGTTGTGTCTCATGCTCATCACTCGCTCAGGAACCATTCAAAGCCTGTGTGTGTGTCAGCCATGTCATTCTGGTATTCTGGTATTTTCCCCAGATGAGCTTGTTCAAATAGGCCTCTTTCTTATGTGAACCCCAGCCCAGGCATTGCCCATGCCAAGTAGTTCAAAGCAGTAAACATCAAGGTAAATGCTATGCCTGTCATCTTAACTATATTTAAAGCAGAGAGGCAACCCACACACATGCACAACAATGTGCACTTCAAAAAGAAACAGCGTTGTGGTATCATAGCCTGGAGTAGGAAATCACACCGTATCTGTAAAATGATAGAAAATGTAGTTGTAATCTATGAGGATGACAACAAAGCGCAACATATTTAGTGCTCATTTAAATCGCTCTACATGTACAGTGAGTGCTCCAGCTTTACGGATCATTTATGATATATAAATTAAGCCAAAAAAAAGAGCTCAAATAAAAGTCTAATCTGGATGTAATGGTGATAAGTGGGCAATATACTGTAGCCAAAGCCTCAATTCAGTTGGTTCCTTAAGTTTTTGTTGCTACACCTGTGAAGCTTTCAGTTTTCCACGTAACACATACGCAAACTTACAAATCAAAATTTTTGGTTATCTTTGAAAAAATTGGAAACAATTTCAGAAAGAGGTAGATTAATGAAGCTTCTTCTTTCTAGCTAGCGACCGTAGATTTTGCTGGTTGAAATGATGACTGTTGCTGGTGGATTTTATCAGCTCTGGATCGATAATTAGCTCCATTAGTGGGATGTTCAGCTGACTTTCTAATGTTTCCAGCTGACATGTTTTTAAAAATGATAACCCATAAAAGGGGTCTTAAATATGTACTTGGTTGCTACATATGCAATATCGTGCAAACAGCTAAAGCTGCATGCTTCAGGCAAAAGGTCAGCATCCTCAGCAGTTGATGATCTATGTAGAAGACATATAAAGCATTAAAATCTTAAAAAGATTTGCTTTCATGTTTCGGTTTTGGAAAGGCGGAAAAAAGACACCAGTCAAATCTTGTCCAAGTCTTCTAAGTATCTCCTGCCAATAACACTAAGCATTTACTGTTTATTTGAGCTGCTTTAAATTTAAGTTCTGATAGTCCCTTTTTTATACTGAAATGGTTAATTCCAGACAAGACCAAGCCGTCAACCACATTTATGAAAGTTGCGTTAATTTACTTAAACTTCTTTTCTTTGCTCAAGCTGCAGCCTTAATTCCCAACTGGTTTTGGTTGACAGTAATGATCATTTCTACCTGCAGCTGTGTTGACAATATCAATATGTCTGACAAGGATAATGTTCACGTTTGCTAAAATGCCAGCCAAAATTAATTAAACCAAGTTACCAAATGGCACTCATGCCTAAAAATTGAAGTGAAATCATCTCAATATCACCGATGATGTTTGCACTGTTGCTTGAGACAGTGCAAATTACACTCAGATTTGCATTAATCACAATGACAAGAATTATTTTCGAGATGTAATTAGTTTCTGATGAGGGATATTACGATACTGTTGGTGAAAAGTCATTAGACCCCAAATAAGATGGCCAGGTCCAGAACGTGATCCCAGTTTGCTAAAACACAACCCAATCTGAAAGGTAATTGAAGGTAACACTTCACTCTATTGTGTGAAAAGATAAAAGAAGAAGCACCACTAAAAATCTCATCCGACACGTCCACAGTCACAAACAGCGAGGAAACACCAAGGTTTTAATTGTTTTGTTTGAATAGAATCCACACTACTTTTAGACTATTATGTTCTCAGCTGGCTTTTTTATCTTGGGGAGAGATAAAACTGCAATTAATTTTGAAAGGGGGGAAAACAGTGAGACAATACATCAAGTCACACATGAGTGGTGGCAGGCAGGGATATGTGGGCTGCTGCAGAATAACAGAGGTAGTCAAAGGTAGCATTCATAATTGAAACCCCAGTCACAAGAGACGTAGTGGGCTGGGAGACTCTGATATTGAGACTGACAGTAAAGGGACAAAGAGAAATGTTCAGAGGAGAGCAGAGAGTGACTTCATGGGTTCAATACGATGTGTCCTCTCCACACCTGGGTCTACATGCCATCTGAAAGCCTCTTGAACATTGTATTTCTTTATGGCTGCTTCAGCATAGCACAGCAGTGCTGAATTAAGATGTCCAAAGACTTCAAATCCAGGGCACCCCCAGATTGAGGCTGAGAATAATTGTGCTGTTTTGGAGTACTAAAACTTTAGTACTAATTCCTTACAAGTCAATGTAAGCTTCCATTCAAAAGCACAATTATGTACCCTAAGTAATAAGAACCAACTGTAAACAATGGACATAACGAAACAACAATTAGGAGTTGCGACTGCTGCGAGAGGGAAATGATCCCTCACCAGTCTCCCACTGACAATTGTGATTGATGGGGCGAAACCAGAAGCACTGCTGTTGGGAGTTGAATTAATGTTGGATGAGTGCTTTTCCCCAGCACCATCCAGGCAGTCGAGTTAGAGTACCACTTTAACTGAGTTTAGTTATAGTAGGATGAGACTACCAGAGGTACAACAATTAGTTGATTAAGCGATCAACAGAACATAAATCCCAGACTATTTCAATAATTGATTAATAGTTTTGAGACATCTTTTTAGCAGTTTTTAGTCTTGTTCCAGCTCCTCAAATGTGATTATTTTCTACTTTCTTCAGTCCTCTATGATGGTACACTGAATATTTTTAGGTTATGGACTCCTGAGGTTGCATCTTGGGCCTTGGGAAATGGTGATTGACATGTTTAATCACTTTTTGACATTTTATTAACCAAGCAAATACTCATCAGATTAATCAAGAATGACAATAATACTACTAATAATAATGAATAAAAATGAGTTACTTGCAGCCCTGGGAACTACATGATATCAGCTTGACAGTGGTCAGATCCAACAGATGTGGGGTGTCAGGAACTAAAAAGGAAAGTTGGGTGTGACCATTTGTCAGTTTATTCTCTGTAGTGTGTCAGTAGAGAGCTAGTTGTGGCCTTGAAGGTGAGACTATGTTTGTTAAAATCTACACGGTCATCAGTGCAGTTAAAATAAATCAGATCTGGCATATTCTGGACTGTTGAATGATTGTTGAAACAAGGGTTTGCAAGTCATGATGGAAGCAGACACATCTCGAAAGCTCCTAAAAACAAGAAGCAAACCTAGATACAAGCACCCTGAAGTGAAAAACCAATCACATGACAGTATTGGTCACTTGCAACTATCCAGCTTGTGTACATTTTAGCACTGAAAGCTTCTTTAAGGGCACATTTCTGCTATTTTGCCTGTGTGAACACAACAAATTCAATTTTGTTTGGAGTACACAGCCTCTGAAATGTAAGTCTTATTTAAATTGCTCCCATGAGAATGACTCTCTAGAGATGGGAAGATACTGATTCTTCCAGTTAAGACTAAATTAATACAATATACATTTTTGATAAGACTTGATTAACTTAATTGGACAACCAACGCCATGTGTCTCCAACTGTACCAGGGTGTTGCTGGACTTGGAGCATATTGAGGCCGCCTGCCTGAGCATATGCCCGGATGATCAGCTATGGCTTGTGTAAGTGAAGATATAGATGTAGAACCACAGGAGGCAGTGTATGATAGGCTAAGGGTCATATCCCTGTAAATGCACACAGCCACAGCCTCATAAATTCTCATCAGTGTCTTCATTAAACATTTTCCCCTGTTATCACCATGACAACGCCGGCCCAGCGTGCGCCTGCGGGGAGAGGCGTGTGTGCCTGTGTAACCCAGGGGGTTACTTAGGGGGTAACTTGGCACAGGCGCAGACACCCCATACCTCTCCTCCAGACTCACTCTTAGTGAAGTGGCAGGCGGCCAGGAACGCTAGATCTGTTCCATGGCGATCTCACTTGACAGGCACTGGCTGTGTCTGGACTGGAGGCAAGCGCTCTGATTTCTCTCTTTAATTACTGCTAATCGGAGGAGCCGCAGCCCATGCTAATGAAGCCACACCAGTCAGCTGGGGGAGAGTCAGGGGCCTCGCGCTGCAAAACAATCCACTGCACGAACACGAACTGACACTCTGCCTGCCCAGCGCCGCAGCCTCCCTGCGTGTCTCGCTGTCTGTCTGTCTCACAGCTCCAGCTTTATAACAGTGGTCTGCCCCCGAGCCAAACCAAGCAGCTCGTAGAGAGAAACCTCTGTGAATCCCTAATGAGACTGCTGCCACATCTATAGTACGGTATCAGCCGCCCGTTTGCCGCTCACATCTCCAATTGCTTCACACCACAACCTCTGACACCAATACAAAGTATGGCTGATCAGAAATTCTGCAGGCAGAATTTAATATGATTTATGTCAAGATTTTGATGGCTCTGTAACATAATAATACATTGACGGCTCATTATTGTAAATGCATATAATCAATCTAGCCTATTTTCACCCACAAACATAATTACACTGTATGCCTTTTTGTGGAGCTGTGATGATGATGTCTTTTTTTCTCCTTCTTCAAAGTGAATAATGTAATGAATTGTGACTGACATGTGATTGCATGTGTTCATAGACACGGCTTGCCACGATCTTTTTGCCTTTTGTTGTCTTCAACAATCGAATGTAATTCCATCTATTAGTTCTTGATGTTGATGAAACTATAAAAAAAACATGTATTCTTTCCCCTCAATATTACACAGATTGGTTGATTTATGTATGTTCTAGATAAAAGGAATCTGGAGGAGACAAATCAAGATGATACAATTACAATTATAATCATATCTGACTGAAATAACTGTTGTGTATGATTTTAACCTGCATACATGCAACTATACTCTGCTTTTCCTGTCTGTATGTTGCAGGCTTGGTGCAGTTCAGCTTTCTTTTCATGAGCAGATAATCCCATTTTTTACAGGTATCCACCTGCGCCGCATCGGGTGTTGGCTGCATCTGTGCATTTGCCGCTAACATGACGGGCATGCCTGTGAATGTAAATAGGCATGATGGCAACCATGTACACACAGACATGACTGTAATGTTTAAAGTGAGAATCCCATTACAGCAGGTTTACAACATTCTATCAGTGTCTGATCTTTTACCTTCTCATGTATGTCACATTTGCAATGATTGCATCATATATTAGGATCAAAGAAAAACATATATTACAGCAAACACATTAAAGAAATGTCTTCAGTTCATGGCTAAAGGGGGTAATTAGTCTTAGTTATTGAATTCTGTCAGACTAATGGTCATTAGTTAAATCAAGATCACATTTCAAGTTTACTAAATGTTTTTTTATTTAATTTCAATATAAACTTTGACATATATTTATCTAAACACCTGTTTTGAGAAAGATATCATCTGAGGACATTTGGTAGATGAGTCTAAACTGACATACCAGGCATAACACATAGAATATATTTGCCATTTAAAATGTAAATTGAATGTATTAAGACTGCAGACGCTGCCAAGCCATCACTAAATAATATTTCAAGCAACACAACCACAGATGTAGTGAAGCCACTTAGCAGCAGACTGGTCTAGTTTCATTTCATGCTTTATCACCACAGATGGAAGATATTCACACAACCTCCCAAGTCAAGGTCATCATATAAAAAACAAAACAGCTCATCAAGCAATTTAGTTGACCTTGCAATGCAGAAAGTAACTAGCAGTTAAAGCAGGATTCACAATTACAGTCAATTAAAGTCAATAAAAGATGATATGACAGTTTATTACATTTAATTTACTGAGAGCAAAGTGCTGTTTGTACTGTATGCTCACTGAACAATAATCTACTGTTTCGAATCAGCCACAAATTCTAAATGTGGTGTTTGCTAAAAAGGTGTTCAGTTATGACTAATTTAAACATCAAGATGAAAGCGACTATATTCTTAGATATGTAATTAAATATCAAACCCATGCTGATAATTGATTAGTACTTAGCCGTCTGTTCCATAGTACTTACGATTACATGCTGTTTTACTACCTTTGCCTTATTACTGGAATAAAATGATCATGGAAGTATTCAGAAATAATAATTTTGGGTGTACATTCACTGACAGCACTTCTTAAATGAACTTCAAAGGATAAATGCTTTTCTGACTACTAAACTATAAGAAAAGCAAAGCTCAATTTAGTCAAACAAATGCAACTGCCCTAATTTTGTTGGGATGTCAACAAGAGTAACATGGGCCACTGGTTAGCCTGCAGCAAGGGCTTTTCCTGCTGCTGTCAGTGGTAAAGTGCCAGATATGCTAGGCAAGTAGCTGCATGATAAATGGCAGAAGGTGAGCGCTCCGTGGCCGGGGCTGGGAGCACCCTGCCCCTGCATCCCGCTGCCAGTCCCTTGGCATGCAGCTTGTCAGGCCAAATGGCAGCCGTATCCCCCTTCAACGCTGACATTTAAAACCTCTGCCATGCTATCCAGTTGTAACCCACTGCTGCCACTGCCAGACACAAGTCAACAAATTACCATAAACAGCCAGCAATTTTGTTCAAACATGCATGACAATGCATCGTTTATAAAGAAAGTGCAGGACATACCTTTTCATTAAAGGGGACATATGCTTTTTGTTATTTTTATACTGTTATGATGTTGGATGTCTATGTTAAACATAGACAATATTCCAAAACATGAGGTGAATGTATGTAAAATGTTCCATGCAAGTCAAAGCCAGACCTTCAGTCTGCTCTGAACGCTTCATTTGCAGTGTTAGGTATACTTCCTCCTCATGATGAAGCCAGATTGTTCACACATGCCCACAAATGGCGTCTGTTCCGAGACTTTGCTGCTAAGGTTGTTCCATGGCTTGTTCACATTGTCCACTCAACCTCCAACAATTACAGCTGTATTTGAGAAGTTTCCATTTCAAATAGAGAGCGAGAAAAATAAATGAAATCTGACTACTATTGTATGTTTACATAGTAGGCTCATTGGGAGGGTGCCTTAAAGAGACAAGCTAAAACAGCCTGTTTCAGATAGAGGCTGAACTGAGCAGATGTTTAAAAGGCCAATATGACTTAAATAACACGTTTTTTTGAACTATTAAGCATTCAAAGATATCCCAGCAGAGCCCTGGAATATTAATATAGACCTAGAAATGTGCGTAATAGGTGTCCTTTAACATGTATTCATTTGGTAGATGCTTCTGTACAAAGCGACGTACAAATGAGGCACAGTCCAAGCAGTGATAGATCAAAGAGAAACCTTTGAATTACGCAACTGTCAGTTCCATCTTCCACTTGACATAAATGCCACAAGGTTGCAGGTGCATAAAGTAACACATAAGTGCATACCAAATTGCATTTTTTGAGAGAGAGAGAGATGGATAGAGAAGGATGTAGAGATAGAGGGGGAAAGAGCATATGAAGGTGAAGTATGTCCTTAAGTGATTTGCAAGACAGAGAGGGATTTCACTGACTGAACTGTGTCAGTGTGAGTTAACTCGTTCGACCATCGAGGGACCACACAAGAGAAGAATTTGGATTGAGATTTCTGGGCTTGTCATTGTTGATTTACAGATTGTAGTGAACAAGAAACCTTATCAACCTAAATGAGAAAGTGGTAAAAAGTGATGTAAAATGGAGTAATATGAGATGTTCACGCCTGGTTGAAGACCAGATGTACCACAGCATTTTGGACCGTACCCGCAGATCTAAGTTACTTTGAATTGTCGGCAAAGAACGTGGAAGTATACAAAAACACAAGAACAAAATCTCAACCATCAATTGTTTGTCTGCAACACGTCTGCAGTACTAAATGATTGATTGTAGCATTATTGTGTTATGACACCATAAGTTGTAACAGAATAATTTAGATAGCAGTTCCCACCCACAAATACAAGTCCATATCTGATAGATTTTCACTTATTCCATATGCTTCGTTTTCAATGTAGGGTTTTAAACTGTAGCCTACTAAGTACTAAATTAATTTAACAGTAGTGTATAATTATAAAGGACAAGGTTTCTCCCTCATTACATCTATCTGTGAGGCAACGCTGCCAACCACTGATCTACCCTGAGTATTTGTGGGAAATGCAGGAAATCACTAACTGAGGAAGAATTCCTAAAATACATGTTTAAAAGCTCTGAACATCACAGATTAATGATTTAAAACAATGTAAGAGTTTTCATCAGTGGGTTTTTGCTTTAATTTGATCTAAACCTTCATACTATATCCAAGGCCACCTTGGCCATGATGGGGTTTTTTTCCAGGAAGAGATGAGTACACCCAAAGAAAAAAATTGCTTATTTAATACCTAGGCGGAAGAAATGCCCTTCAACGAATTGAGTAAAAATACCACTGTCAACTATACACAGTAACCGTACCTAACTTTAACAAAGGCAGCAGAACATAAAAGAAGCAAAAGGTAGGAGAGTAAACACTTTACAATCTGGCACTCATTAAAAACAGACAAGTCCACCCTTACCCGGGGGAGAGCACACGTCATGATATAGAGAGAGGCAAATACCAAACTGCATGGCATGGTATCAAAGGCATTTCTGCAGTCCAAAGGTCAGGTGATGGTAAAAGGTTGCTGAGAAACGGAACTGCTGGACGGTCTTTCATCAGTGGGAGGCAGCTGGAGTCTCCAAAGAGGCAGTGTTACTCGGGGCTGCAGGCACAGTGGGGCTGCTCCAATATGACATTTCACATCCAGATCTGCCACAGTAATGGCATTTTAGCCACTTTTAAAACAGCCAGATTGGCCTTCCTGCACTGTTGAAATTTTATAGGTGGCAATTTTTTTATTGTTTCGGTTTATTACAGTGTCTCAAGGAGATTGGATAGGTTGTCAATGTGGAGAACGTAATTGAGGGCCAATGTGGAATTGATTGGCTGATAAATACACACATAGTATAAATAAAGAACACATGCACATACTGTTGTAAACAACATAAGGATGGGTAGAATATGCTACACCCTCCAGTGCTTCCAAGCCACTCTCATTTCCACTGAGGAGCTACATTCAACAACACTCTCACGATTAAATGACAATAAGCGATCTAGAAATTTACATAAAAATGTATTTTTCTCATCTTCCAATTCTTAAAAAAAAACAGCTTGAAAAATCAACATGGGGAAATATGTTTTGAAGTAAAGCATATACCCATGCCGTTACAAGATCAATTTGCACAACTGTTATCACAGTTATTAATTTATTTCTGTCTGTTCTCTGTAGTAGGAAACGGTCAATGTGGTTTTCCTTTGAAGTCCCCACTGAAATTATTTGTCCCATTCGCTCGGAGGAATTGCATCCGCTGATGGTTGCACATGGTATTTGTTATTAGGTGGTATATGCTACAATATTCAGGCTTTGTTGGATTAAAGGAAAGCAAAATGCACTGATATTGCCTAATAATCATACGCATAATATAAAAAATGTGGAAATAAATATTCATGTGAAAAACAAAATGAAAAACAAACTTAATGTGTTGTTGAATCCTATTGAGCTCATTGAGGATGAAGCACACATTTAGTTTGTGTTGCTCAAGTTTCAGTTGTATTTTATCCTAACATAAAAATGACGGATGATGGTAAAATGAAGGGATATTAAATCCAACACACATTACATTTAAATGTCCTTCTTTTTTTTAAACACAAGCATCAACAAACAAAACTAACAAACAAATAAAAATAAAAGGTAGCACAGTTATGTCCATATCACTTGAGAGACATGCCATCGCAATTTCACAAGGTCTTTATTTAGGATTTAGCATATGCAAACTCAATTAACTTTTCAGAAAAAAACATATTAATACTCTTACTGTACAGCTGTTTTTGGCTGATAACTTGAAATCAGTGCAAAACAAGTTGGCCTACTGTGAACATGAAATTGTATATTTAATAATTTGAATTGTAAAATACATACTAATAAATTCAAACCTAATGTGCACTCGTATTTTCCTGAGAAAGCCTATCACAACATCTTCAAATAGATGTGCTTCTGCATTAATTATGACACAGGATATTGGAAAGAAAGCCTTCAAATCCATTGTGAGGGGTCATCATTACATGTGACCTTTCTCCGAGATGAGTTATGCCTCTGTGCCTCTGCACTTACTTCTTTGATTAGAAGTATAACATGAGCTTTTGACCGTCATAATATGTTGGCATTCTCCAACAGCTTCTCAAAACTTGACGCATGACAAGATTATTAACTAATGTTTATTTCACCTGCATCCACTTCAGTTATGTAGCTACAGGACTCAACTGGGATATTTGTGATATGGCCGTTTTGCTGCAGCAACTTTGGGAAGAAAACAAGCTCCCACACATATAGTCACACCTTATGGGCATGCAAAAAGCAAGAAAAATGCACACTTAACCCTTATTAATATAAATTATGTGTGAAGGACAGTCAAACATTCACACTTGGCACATTTACTTTACATTTATGCATGCATAGACACAGACAACACACTCATGAACAGTGCAGAGACTCCCTGCCAGCCATATATGATTTACATTTAGTGGTTGAATTATCAGTTGACATGCAGCTCAGGGAATTCTGTGCTTAATGAGTGCCTCTTCACATAAGCAGTTTGCCAGAGATATCTCGAACATGAGACCGCTGTCAAACTGTCAATGAATCTCAATTTAACAACCAACTTAATCACATAGGGTCCATCTCAAAAAGGGGGGCCAAATGTGTCGACGCATTTGAAAATATCAGCATGAAGAAAACAGAAAACTGGGAAAACATGACTCATTTACACACATTTACATCTTAAAATGTTTTATGAGTCATTAAGCATTAATGCTAACTATTCAAAGCTGATTCTATCAGTAGGTGTATTCAAAACTAGTTTGGTGAGGAAAATGTTGATATAGAGCCTGTGCTACATAAGGCAATATTTTCTCAGCTTCAGTGAAGGTGGAGTTTTGTCGTCTCAGCTGTCAGAACTCTTGTATACTTTCTTTTTTTTATTTTATATTTTATTTCTAATCTAGAGGAAATGTTCTGCATACTCATATCAGTGTGAATCTTTGCTGCTTTTGGTCATTAAGACCTTAATCAGGGCAATATTGGCAGAGAAATGTTTAACCTCATAAAATAATTTTGAGATTAAATATCACCATGCAAGTATGAAGTAATATTTAAAGGTCATTAACAAGTGGATAACTCAAAATTGCAGTGCACTGGAAGCTACTATTTCCAAGCTTTAAATATGCAATATTTCTCTCCTCAGGCTCCATGAGGATTGTCAGAGGTTTTTATAATATTCTGTGTGTATTCTGTCAGTTCTAACCACAGCAAGCGCTACCAAAAAACATCTGACCGACAAGCCCCTCCCTTTCAAAAATATCTTTTTGAGCCTGCTTTTATTCCCTTGTTCCTCCTCTCCATGCTCCCTACTGGTACCAGCTACGCTCTGTCTATGGCTGCCAGCAAAAGCAACCCTTTCGCCTAGTGCCTCGTCGCTAGTCTCCAGCATGGAGGGTGACTGACACCGACCCCCTCCTATTTTCCACACTTTAAGTGTCTGATAATAGCATGGATATATGTAATCTATGTATGGTCTCAATGCACTATGAATACAGACAGAGAGGAACAGTGAGTGGGGCCAGTGACTGCTAAATCTGCAAAGAGGCCATGTCAACCATGAATTTCTTTCCACTTCGCTTCCCTTCCCCCCCCCCCACCTCACAGTTTTTCACACATTTACAGGACTTATAAATTGCTGTGAGAAGACCTCCATTTGCCTTCTGGGTCTCCACAAGAGTGCAATTCCCACTTGGGACTCAGCTGTTAATAACAATGATGCCCAGAAAAAAAACACAGTTTATGCCCCACATATACACTACTTACGAAAAAACAAAGTAGACATTTTTTGTTGTTTTGTTCCCTCTTAGGAAGCCGACTTCCTGGCGATCTATAATGGAGTAGATATTGCTCAGCCTATTGATTGATGTCTCCTTCCCCCCACTTTGACATTTGCTTATCCTCGCCTGCATCTACTGCTATTGACGTTCACTCTATCTGGACATCTTCCTAAGCTGTTTTGTCATTTGTCACCTCTTAAATAAAAATGGAGAAGGGGGGGGGGGGGGGGGGGGGGGGGGGGTTGTCGTCAGTGATAAGACTTAATGATACCAACCACATTGATGGTTTTATTCATGCTTGGGGAAAGTATCCTGTCTGCACTGAGGCATAGTACCTACCGTGCTTTGCTTAATTTTTCACTTTATACCTCTTATGGATCCACTGAACAATTTACCCAGCATATTTCTATTTTTGCCACTAATAAGCAGGGTAAAGACGACCCATTCTGCAACCTCCAGTATGTAGTCACTCATAACTGTGGTCAATTTACTGCAAATTTACTGAAAGCAGGCTTTTGGTTTAACACCTTTTAAACTAATGTATTTGGAGAGCCCACTCCACAGGCTCTCCTGTCAAAAGCTTCTATTTTCCCCAACTTACCCTCAACTCTCCACTTCTTGGATACAAACTGGTGAGATCAACACATCTACATTAAAGCTGTTGCTAATAAATGTGCTCGGAGAGTTTTCAGGGCTTATACTTCGCCAACTCTCTCTTTGTAGTAAAGTAAACGCTGTGCTTCCTTAACATGCATTTCTACAAACAGTCTGGCGCAGATTTTCTCCCCATGAGGTGGAAGACAGTTTCTTCCTTTCCTCCCTCCCTCTTTCCATCCATCCCTCCCTCACCCTGGCTCCTGCAGAGAGGCTATTATTGCAGCTAATTATCTACAAATAGGCCCAATATGACAAACACAGCCCTGTACCAGTGCTGGCTAAGCGCAGGAATCAGTCTGAGTGGGAATAAAAGAATGAAAAGGAGGCAAGGAGAGGCAGACAAAGAACAGGACAAAAGTCACTGTGAAGAGAAAAAGGGGAAAACGTGAATCAGAGATAATTAAGAAGAACGTGATAAAGACACAATGTGGAGTAAGATGAGAGAAAATGTGGTGTTAAAAAAGATATAAGTGAGAGGCAGATGGGCGAAGAAAGGCAGTGACACCAAAAAGGAGACAGCACAGACAGCAACGGGACTAACACAGGAAAATGATCTTGTCTATACAGTGTATGACGGTTGTTGCCAATGGCAACTGTCCTACGATGCACAGGCCACATCCATTTAGCTCCCAGCATGCCTCATGATCAGGGCAGCTCAGGGGTCTAAGGCTGTCTGTCTCATTTCCATACAGAAACTCATTTACCAGGCAAGCATGGAGGGCTATGACGCATCAATGGGTGCTTGATTAGATCCTTACCTCTGATACATATGAATATTTATCAGTGTTGAATGAATACACATTTACTCTCCTTTCATCTAGATCATCCTGAGTGTCCTCCTGTTCTCCTCTTAATTTTTTCCAATGAATATGTCACAAGAGCATCAGTGCTCCCCTACAAAGTGACAGCACTCAAGATAATCTGCTTATTGCTGCTCAGCGGCGATGATCAACACTTGCTTTAAGTTTTACAAAATGCACCAGGCTTTTGTCTTGTTGTGTTTTATTTGCCATGGTGACAAGAGCTATTAGAGACCTAACGAAAAATGAATGAAGGGGGATGGTAATCAAAGCAAAACACTTAAAAGGAATTGTGTGAGGATGTAGGTTTGGTTTTTACTTTGATAAGGACATTTTATGCCAAAATAATTGTGTATGTGTACTTGCTCTCTTAAACTCTTTTCTCTTAAATAGGCACACACACATACACGCATAAAGAGTCTGTCTCTACAAAATGGTTACTTTACTGAATATGCATTTGCTGACTTGCCTGAAACCGGACTCGTATCATAATATTTTTCTCTGATTTTGACTTTTTTTTTAATTGATATTGGACCAAAATTTGTATTTAAATAACCTATCACAGACTATGACAATAAATATTACAATACCATAAATGTATAGAAACCTGAGATTCTGTCCTTCCTTCAGTTTGTGGATTTGGGCGACTGAACAGACAGAGCCACAATGATGCTAAGAGCTATCTATAAATCATCTCAAAAACTTCTATTGGTATTATTTTTCATTCAACTCCTGAACTTACGGCTAGATCTGTCTCTGTGACATCAAAGCTCACCTGAGAGGCCGCGGATCACTTGTCTGTGTGTCTCTGTGCTGCTTAGACTGCTGCTGACAGAATATTCAGGATGACATGGTGCCCGACAGTCACAAACAAATCAGTTGGACAAGCTATGGCTAATTTAGCTTGTAAATAATGTTCATGTCTTAATGATACATATTAAACAATAACTCTGCTCTTGATCCAGTCATTGGAAAGGGGAGAGATGGCATTAAACACTCATTTTTCTCACTATGTCAAACAGTTAATGTTTGGATTGATGACAGAACGTTCTCATTATATAAGCTAAGCTGATACTGACTGCTACTTAAAAAGGTTATTCTTTAAAATGTACCAGATGTCTCAAATTGATTTGTGAAGAATTTTCTCCAACAGTAGGCTAATGAAGTTGTTTAAATAAACAGCATGTCTGAGCAACAATTACGAATAAGCTAACAACACCTACTGCCTGCAAATACAGAATTTAAAATGATCTTAGTTATGTCCAGTGAAGTTTTTTATTTTTATAAATTCTGAAACTTTTAAAACAACTATAAATACTAACCACTTCAGATTCCTTACCTCACCGACTCTACTATTGATGCTGCTGCTGCTAGTCAACCATGTGTACAGCTTGAAGGGTTGCTACATGTCCCCCATATCCTTCTCTTTCACTCTTTATCATTATAGCACACATTTTTGCAGAAAACACACAAACTTAGCATTGTGGCATTATTTGAGATCAATAAAATTACTTGTAGGGACAGCAACACCTTGTTATTGGTAGGGACATACTCAAATCTACGCTCATGGATATGTCTTTTGGAATTCATTGCTGCTAAAGATTAGTGTTTGGCTGCCCAACTGAAGCTGCAGGTGTGATACGGATGCCAAGTTGAACTCACTCAGTTATTCTTGTCCCATAAGCCCAAACACAGATGACGCACACAATCGCAAGCATGCCCACTCTCACTCTTGTTTTTCCTCTTTTTTTTTTAGACACACAGCAGAATAACGGGTATTTTTGGTGAGTATAACTTACATCACTAACTCCAGCCTCCACTATCTTCAGGCCTGACTCCTTCTCCAGCTGCTGCTTCTGTTGGACTGCATGGGGAGACAAAAGCAGAGGAGGTGTTGAGTATGAGCAGTGGATGACAAAGTAGCAGATTTGTCAGTTCCTGAGGCAGAACAAGTGGTCACTGAAACTGAGAATGATGCAATGGATGTAATGGCATGAGTCAGATATCAAACTGGTCATAGAGAATGACCGGCGCCCACACACACACACACACACACACACACACACACACACATACACACACACACACACACACACACACACACACACACACACACACACACACACACACACACAGAAAAAAATCAAGAAGAGAAGCAAAACAATCTTCACGGTCAGACAGCAGATTGCTAGTTGACAGGAGTCTGTCATGACACTTGGAAGAAAGATATGCTGTCTGGAAGGCAGAGCAGTGCTTTGAGCTCAATGCTAACATGCTTGCAATGACAGTGCTAATATGCTGATATTTAAGCTGTCTATGCTTTACACAAGGGTCAACACTAGTCCCTTTGCAGATACTCACAGCAAAATATACAAGTTTTGACTTATAGCTCATTGTTGGATTTTAGCAGTTGATATCAACAGCTGACAGATGTACCCTACATGATCACGTCATGCGGTAGTTATACTCCCAACACTTCACTGTTTTTTTTTGTTTTATTTTGTGACATCAAGTGACAGTGGGAAGAACCGTCTTGTTTCACGGTCTAATAAGGGAATTATATCTGGATTTATGTTTCATTTAATGTGATAGAGGGTATGGGTAGGGGTTTTGTTAGATGTGTGTGACTAAAAAAGAAAAGATAACTGAATAGTTTTCACCACCAGCAATCTGTACCAGCAGCAGACATCTGTAGGAGACAGCAAAAGCAGTCCATGTTGACTAGTTACAGTTCTTGTGGTGGCCATGCAGTATTTCTAGATGGTCCACTCAAGAAAAACCTAATGGTCAGTCATTTATGCAAATGCCCCAAAATAACATATATTATAGTGACAGAAGTCCTCCAGTAGTCAAAGTAATTATGACTGGTTCAAAGGAGGAAATCAAGTGACATTAATAGTTAGTGGTAAGTCCGTAATAAGGATGAGTTCAGAGTCAACAAGACATCTGATTCTAATAAAGGGGATCTCTGCTTGTTTCCCATTTTCAACCGCAAGTAAACATTGGTTTAAAAAAATCTTGACTAAACCTAGTCAAGCTGTTTTTGTGCCTAAACCTAACACAACATTATTATTAGCACTGTCACATCACAAAACATTTTTCAGTAGTGATTTATATGGTACAAAGAAGAGGCACCAGATCAGAAAAAGCTTCTGTGTTGTTCTGAATTAGATGGACAATGATGTATTTTGTCCATTAATTAGGGAAGACTTGTTGGATATTTCCTTATAAGCCATAGCCCCCATGTCTAGTTACATTTTAAAGGAGGTCATCAGCCATGGTGCCTATGCATTTGTGGTATACCTTACTGCAAGTATGCTGTACCTGCTTAACACATACATTTAGGTGAAAATTTAGCAGATATGATTTTCACCATGATCACCATCGTATTTTATCATATTAGGATGTTTATAGCAATCCATTTAATAGTTGTTGAGAGACTAGAGGAGAAGTCAGGGGATCACCAAAATGATCAGGCTTCATTGTCTGGGTAACTTGATTGTTTGTGTGAAATTTCATTGCAATCCATCAAATACTTGATAAAATATTTCAGTCTGGAACAAAGAGGCTGACTGACAGACTGGCATTGCCAAACCTAGAACATGCAAAAAAAGGTTTACCAATAAAAATTCATTGATGCCCTCCTCCACGTTGAGGCCTACTGAAGATTACCAGAAAGCAGATAAAGTGCTTGTAGATTCAGAGCACACAATAACTTGAGTTCCTGCCTTTGTTCTTGCAGTAATTAATACACCACCCGAGTTTGATCCTCAGATCTATTGATCTAATCAAATATGGCATGCTATTTCCAAAGCTTTGTTCACGATAGATATTCTTATGCAAATCATACCAAAGTGAGGCAATGTTAAATATCCATCGTCCAAGATCACACATTTTGCCGACTTTTTTCCACCTCCTGTGCTTAATGCTCCTTCCTCACTTTGATGGAAACATTTATATTGAAAACAAAATCAAAGGGGCCTTAATAGATTATGCCAAATTATAGAGTGAAAGGAAAAAATGGAGCATAATTTTAATTGGGTTTGTTAGCATGTGAATGTGATTGGTAATGGGGAAAAGGAAAAAAAATTGAGAGTTAAAGAGAGAAAGAGAAAGAGAAAGAGAGTAGGTCCTTTAAATCCCATTTCCCCAGATGAAGGTTATGCAAATGACCCTGAAGAGCTGAACCCCACCTCACACAATTCGGCAAGGGCCTGTTTAATTAGTGTTTTAATCTATCCCAATGATTCCACTCAGTCCACAATGTATGCAGCATTCCATCTAATTAAGCACGCTACTTTTAGGATAATCATCCATCTCCCTTTCTCTTCCTCTCTCCCCTTTTCTCTTTCTGGTTATTAAGGAAACATTGATCATCCTATCATCCCATCAACATGGCAGCAAAAAGGGACATCATATATTTTAGGTGTCAGCCAGGGGTCTCTAAAGGATGGCTAAAAGGAGGATAAAAGAGGCTGTGAGAGAGCAGGAAAGGTCAAATACAGTATACATTTTAAAGTCTGTTGTACAGCTAAATTAGTATGGCACATAAGAGAAGTGGAGAGAAAAAGATCTGCCATTAGTGAGAGGAGAAAAATCTTCAAATGGCATGTCTCCAAAATGAAACTCATTTTCATTTCATGTTACCACCCCTGTATTTAGTCACAGACATATTGCCTCTCCATAGATAGCTACAGTACCTGCTTGGTCCTGGTGCTATTTAGGAGGGGGGTAATGAGCAAGGTAATTGGACCCAGCTGGGCAAGGGCGTAGGTGGTGGGGGGAGCGAAGCTGCTAAAAGGTCACACGACGTTTTGGTCCTAATGAGGACCCCTCTGGGGTGGCACCACATCATGAGTCAAACTACGAAAGATTAGCCTGAAATCGACACACACACACATGCGCGTTATGGTGACTGCTGCTCTGGGTTTGACTGACAAGCTGACATTAACCGTCTTATAGCGAAACCAAAGAAGCCTGAAGGTCAGTATTTACTTACTGAATCAAAGCTGAGGACTCTCCAATCAACCTGAGCGAGAGGACAGTCACCCAACAGCCACTTTCAATGTAAATACAATGTACTTGCAGAGCTCATTAGCTGGCAATGTGATGGATCTGGGCTTCAGTGAGAATCCAGCCAATGGATTGCTTACTGTTACTGACTGTACAGATAACAGCCTACAGCATCTCTTTTTGGTCACCCCTTATATTAACCTCCCACTGGAGCACACTCTCTTTCTCTTTTTCCCAAAGACACACACACACACACACACACACACACACACACACACACACACACACACACACACACACACACACACACACACACACACACACACACACACACACACACACACACACACACACACACAAACACACACACAGATTTTATAAGCTTCAAATTAGCCACCAAATACTCCTGACGGACTGTGAAACAGAGATGTCAGGTCTCATTTCAAAGGAACTCCTCCAGCCATTTTAATAGGCATTGTCTGAATCTATCTAGTCTGATCTCTAATATCGAAATCTGATCCCTGCTGCTCATTTGATCTTTTCAGTTTCCGAGTCATATTGAGCCAAATCATCTGATGTTCGGCAGTCAAAAAAAGCACAGTAAAAGCCAAAAGGTTTTCCATTTGTGTTCAATCGCGCTCCTTTTTTATGTGCTTTCAATTGAAATAACATACACGTGCAACAGTTTTACTGGAGAAAATAACAGTGAAAATAGCCTGAAGGACATGGGACCATTCAATCCAAATTTAATGGATGTGCATGTGTGAATGAAGGTGTTAATATGGACAACAGCATAAGTTGGACCTGGAAGGTTTTTTCATTAAAAAACATAAACAAATAAAAAATAGAACTAATATTATCAAAAAACAATATGCTTTCTTTCCCAGATGAGTAGATTGATACCACTCTCATGTCTGTATGTTGAGAAACTACACAAAACAGCTGATTAGTTTAGCTTCGCATAAAGACCAGAAATATTGTGAAGAAGAAATAATCTGACCGATACAGTAACCTAACATAAACCTTTCATTCATTTACTTTGGTTTGAACGAACAAAATATGGTGTGTTCGTTAGTAAGTTTTGTTTTAGGACAGAGTCAGACTAGCTGCTTCCATCAGCTTTCAGTCTTTATGCTAAGCTAGCTAATGGGCTGTTGGATTTAGCTTTGTATTCTCCTTACAGGTATTCCTCTCATCTAACACTCAGCAAGAAATTAGAATATTTCCCTAAATTTCCAACTATCACATTTGATTTTCAAAGTTGGCCTCGTCGCATTCATTGCTGCTCAAAAACAGTTAAACCCACCACAATATATTGCAACCTACACTGTCGAATATGAAAAGTGTTCCCAATATTTGTGTGTGTTTGTTAATGGGGAGGACAAAACTTTTCAATATAATGCACTCCAGAACAACAAAACCCGCGAAGACTTTAATAATAAACAAGAACAATTATCTCATGACAACATCAATAAAAACTGAAAATATATGAGCTTTGTAAAAGTAGAATTTATGGCAGAGCTGTTCCTAATAAATTGCTTCCTGAGTGTAGACTGTATACTTGTGTTATCATCATGATTGCACTGACTAGACTATAATAAACCATAATCACCCCGTCTCTGCTCAGCCAGGTAAACAAAAAAGAACTGAAGAATACTCCAAAAACTCATCAAAGACTTGTTGAAGAAGAAGAAAAGGCCATTTCAATCATCAGTCTGAGGAATGATTCTTTGACATGCACACTAATGAGTAAAAAAATACCATAAAAACCATCAAAAACACACATTTAAGCTTGATTTTATGTGACCTTTAAATTCCTCTGTAGCATATGTGCTCGCTGCAAATTATCTAGTGGCAAAATATAATTTGATTAAAATGTTACTTTTTCGCCACCATATGCTGCAAACTGAGGCAATTGTGCACTGCTCATCATGGATTCTAACAGCGATTCAGAAATGATTATCATGAAGTCTTCAGAGCTTAAAGTCATGAATATATATATTCATTTTTCTGATATACGACACAGGGTTGTTATTGTTAGAGGCAATATAAATTCAGTATTGGGAGACAAATCGCCTACTGTAGGCTGTAAGTATTTTGTATTTCAACATGGCACAGCAGCCAGTGCTGTCACATGATCGTAATGTTGCCTCTTTGGCCAAATGGGGGTATATAGTTGACAAAATGCATATTTCACCATCCTCTGATTGATCTGTTAATATTGAATAACATCCACATCCATTCCATCTATCTCTCTCCCCCCTCCCTCCCCGGATCCTCAGGTCGTCTATTCACCACTTCCATCTCTCCATCCGTCACTCCAACCAAACAAAATGAAAGTGTTTATTGCGGAGGAGGGCTGACGCTCACGCCTCTCCACAGCCGTTAGGCTTATCAGCAGGCAATCGCTCCGATATTAAAGCTGCCATTCCGCCCATCACTTTCCCCTTGCACATATGATGGCTGTCTCTACCTATCAGAGTGGAGAGAGGAGGAGGGAGGGAAGGGGGAGGAAAGAGAGGGAGATGCACCTGATCCCCCTGACAGATAAGATGCACGGCAACTCATTTTTCAGTCAAAATCCTGGGCGGGAAACAAAAACAATAATATTCCTTCATAGTTCTGCGTATAAGGAACCACAGCGCTGACTTCCGAGCATCGTAACACTGCAGCAGCATATTCATTACATGTATGATATATAACATGGATGTGACCCCTTTAGATCTGACTTCTGCAGGCTGAAGCTTATCAAAATGTAAATCAGTTTACAGATATTGTTGTCACTTTTATAAGGCTTATTTGTTCGTGCTCAGTATAGCTTCTGGGAAATTCAATGGAGAAAGGATATTCTGCAGGAGACGCAAATGTAAAATGACTTTCACATGAGCTCAAACAAACATCTTGTAAATAAATTAATGTATTCTACTGTTTGAGCTCACGCACATGCACACACGTCGTTCCCGAGACAATCCTACAGACCTCCTCTCTCCTCTGTCTCTTCATGTTCCTGCGTATCAATTGTTATTCTGCTCATTTGCTTATATAAATCAAAGGACCTGAACCTCTGAGAAAACCTACAAATGAAACGGAGGGGCAAGGTGGAGCTGAGCCGCAGGAGAATCAAACAGTGTAAAGGTGAAAACAAGATGCTTTAACATACTCCTTCACCACCAATAACACCTCTTTGACGTGACATCATTTTTTACTAATATGGGATGAAGACACTATCAATATCATGTCCAAACTGAATACTAAATCAAACATTGCCGATCCCGCAGGTAAAAAACGGAAAATAAATAACAACTAACAATTGCAACTAAGGATTATTTTAATTACAGACTAATCAGTTAATTATTTCCTGTTTTATTAAAACAGCTTGCTTTTTCTGACCAACAGTCCAAAACCCCAAATTATTCCATTTATCAACTGAAAAACAATTCATCAGCAACTATTTTGGTAATTGTTTATTTGGTTATGTAATCTGTGAAGCAATTTTTTATAACAATATTTGTCAGTTTCTAGTCTTCTATGATAATCAACTCAATTATATGAAACAGAAATGCAACAAACCACCACATTAAGAAGCTGGAACCAGCAAATGTTTCCCATTTTTCATTGATAAATAATTTTAAAAGATGAGTCATTCAGCAAATTTTGGTTCATTTCTATCAATTGTTTATAATTTCTACACTGATTAATATATATTACAGTGGCTCTTTATTCATGAACTCTTTAATACTGCTTGGTTATAATACTGATTATCTAGAAATCTAATATGATTAGACATAATTGAACTTAATCCCTGAAAACTAAATAGGGGGTTACAATAAACCAACCTAATCAACCGAATAGAAAACAAGCCCTGTTCTCTCTCTCAGTATACCCAACATGACGATACCCATGACATCATTATGCTCTAATGTCCAATCAGCAGTGCCAATCATACACCACCATGTCTGTCACATGGCTGGACCATGCTGTTAACAGCAGGGGTCCTGGCTGGCTCACTGTTTATTCACCCTGATCGATCGTTTCCTGTGGATAAGCCAACAGTGCTCCCCAACAAACCAACTGCTGTTATTCAGCCTAAATCAACGCTCACACTCACCTTTGCTATCTGACTGAATGCAGCTCCTAAACTCTGCTTCAAAATGTCTCTTTTAAGATGTTTTTTTTGGTGTGACTATTTTCTGTCTGACACATTACAGACAGTGTTAAAGACAACAAAGCAGAGGAAGCAGGTAGGATATGAAGTCTATTGCCTGGTTTCATCTCCTGTAATGGCTGTAGTCATGCAATCAGCATGCGCCTTGTGTCCGAACCTGTGCGTGCAGAACCTGTCACGGCCTGAGGTATCAAACACATTACAGACCCCTTCCTTTTTCAAACAGAGCCTACATGACGCTTTTATAATTGCATCCTCCCCTTATTAGATGGCCTTTTCAAACATGGCTGAATAATACACCTGGATGACTTCTTGCCTCTGCCGCACATGTGCAGATGCAAAAGTGCACACACACACAAACACTGATTCAGACACACACACACAGTATCTGTTTCTTTCCCGCCTGGTTGATTAATAGATTGTGGCTGCTCTGACACTCTGTGTAGAATAGGCATTTTGCCTTTGATAGGTGCTGACACCAATTCTTCACGGACTGCAGGAGATTGGGGGAACAGAAGACGCAACGGCAAATGACTTGGAAGGCAGGCACCTCCAGATGTGGGAGAAACCCCATGGATGTCACTCTGCATTCTCACCGGGACACGTTTACATGGTTTACGCTCCCTTTTCAGAGATGACAATCTGCAGATGTGTGACATATGCGATGTGAATAACATCTGACAATCACTCAAAAAGAACGGACAGGTTTGCGGATTTCAGTGAGTGATGAAGTAAACAATGCACATCTTAAATGATCATGCTCGTCAGGAGTCCAGTATGATGCAGGGCCATGCTGCTGCATCTTTGGGTGACCTTTTCCAATAACACAAGCTGACAGCTTTGTTGTCAGTAGAACATTACAGAGCAGACTCCATGTTTTTGAGATAAAAAAAACATTTACAGCCGTCCTCAGGGAAACTTCAACAAGTCTTCATGCATCCAGATCTGAAGTCATGTACAGTATCATGACAATCAAAAGTTAGCTGAAAAATACTACTCTATTATTACTCTATATATTCTTGAATAAAATGTATATCCAAACATTTAAACATTCTTGCTCTGTGTATAAAATGCTTCATTTCTTTCCTGGGATGTGTGTGTGATACAGGATGAAAACATCTGGAAGCCTGCCACCGTCTGAAGGGAGCCTACTAGGGAAATGCTTACTGGAGGAAAGGATGGCAAGGCTGACACACAGAGCTGCACACACACACTCTTCCACTGCTTCCCCACTGAGGGAACTCTGACAGAGGCAGCCCTACCTGTCACTGTGGCAGCAATTATCCTGCAGGCTCTCTCCACAGACCGCCTCCTGCAGGTCTCCACATTACTAACCACATCACTGAGCACACACATACTGAGTATGCACACTGACGCACAGGAGGGCACACACTACACACCCACAAGTACACATACTGTACATATTCACAGACACACACACACACACACACACACACACACACACACACACACACACACAACACACACACACACACACACACACACACACACACACACACACACACACACACACACAAGCCTTCAAGCGTGGATGTGCTTTTCATCCACAATTCGCTCTCCACAAGCTAATGGCTTGAACGAATCGTAATGATGTGTTGGTGCAGACATCCTGCTCAAGCCAGGAGAAACACACATCATTATGAGGATGCGAGTGCTCATGCAAGCATGCACACATACCTCTTCTGTTATAGATAAATGCATTATCATAGATGAGACAGCTAAGAAGTCTGCAAATACACACAATAGAAACTCTAAATAAATCAATAAATATGCTAAAGCTGTCATAAGGCAGAGTTTGGAAACGTAGCAGGAAGCATTAACATGAGACCAGGATATGAGCTCCAGTGAGTCAAGAGATAATAAGTCTTGGATACTGAAAAAAAAACAGACATGCTCAGAGGGACAGGGTTTCCATTTTGGCTGCAGGAAGGTCTTCTCGAGGAAGGAATTTATCTGTTTCACGCTGGTTCACTGGAGCTTGGATCCAGAACCCACTCCGAGTTTCAGAAACAGGTTGATTGTACGGAGCTGTGAAGGGTGATTTCAGAGAAAGGGAAAAAAAAGAGTCCAATGTGACCTCATTACTGTAGATTTGTTCCGACTGTCATTAGTAATCACTAACGTCATCACTCAAGTCAGGAATATGAGGGAGAGGATGAGAGACGGGATGGAGTAAGCAGGATTGGGAGGGGTTGGCTGGGCCTCTGACAGTAATCAAGTATTTTGATCTGAAAACAAGATCTTTTATCAAACAGAACAGTGGACATGGAGAACATGTACATATGCAGCATGTTTTCCTAAGAAAACTCTTGGCTGGCAATTATCACCATCACACATTAAATCATTAATATGCTGAAGCTACCAAAACAGGATCTCAAGCTGTTTAACCAAAGCAAATTACAAACAAAGATGATACTACAGTGATTGGCAACTTCTTCACAACTGCTTACGTTATTTGCGTTATTAGTCATAAACCACAAACACAAACCTTCATTAAAATCAAACTTAACACGTAACACTATACAGTTACATATCAGTTCCCCACAGGGAAATTAGGAAATTTGGATGCTTAAATACAAACTCTGTAGATGTAAGCCCATACAATTCAAATGACCATAACATAAGTAGAAACCATTTAATCTATAAAGCAAAAATCAGGACTTTTGTTTCTAATAACTGTGTTCAGATTGGATTTCTTGTGAAATAATTAGTAACTCGTCATTTTAGCATAGATATGTAGTTAAGATATGTACATTTAAAAAGCATAGGAAAATAAATAAAATGACCTTTTAGAAGTTTAGATGTGATAACTATGATCAGGACAACAGTCAGGAATACTTTTAATATAAAGTGGCTCAAACCTTATCAAACATCATCAAGTCTGCTGTCATCACAAATTAGTAAAAAAAACATATTTACATATTTGCCACCATTGTCATTAAAGTGTTTGAAATGAGTGATTATTGTTCTTGATGAATTACTTGGTCAATAAAATGTCAGACAATAGCGAGAAATACCCATCACAAGTCCAAGGTAACGTCTTCAAATTGCTTGTTTTGATCAACCAACGGCCCAAAACCCAAAGAGAGATTCAGTTCACTGTCACAAAAGACAAAGAAATACAGCAAATCCTTTCATTTGAGAAGTTGAGACTTAAGTAAGTGGTATGTTTGCATCAAAGTGTTACTGGATTTACAAACTGGTAGCTGATTAATTTTCTGTAAAACTAATTCATTCGTCGATAAATAATTTCAGTTTTGTCTGAAATTGCTAGTCTTGCTTCATTGAAAGACAAAAGACGGGAGGCTTATTGAATAAATGTAACAGTATGAATCAGAAAGATGCCATCATTTTATAACAAAGTTAGAGGGAATTTAGTCTTGAAAGGAAAACAGCAACAATCCAAAATGGATCCTCCTAAATCAAAACCTGTGGTAGAGTATACATTTATCAGAGAAAAAGTATAAAAACACACTTGCATTGATTGTAAAGCTCTTGATTTGTCCCATTTCAAACATTTTCAGTCTCCCACTTCCACCTAATGCACCGTCTCAGCATCTAGATTAAATCTCCAAGTATTTTTTTTTTTTTTGCACTGAGGTATTCACGATGCTTTCGGTTAAAGGAGGTTAACGTCAAAGCAAGCACATTTGCTGTCAGCAGTCTTGAGCAAAGCCTATCCTTACCACTGAACCTCCAACCACGTCTACAGATGTAAGTACAGTGGACAGTTTTCCCAGAGAAAGTGGATCAAGTAACCCGTGGCTGCGTCCTATCTGCCTTCCTCTCTGCGTCTCTGTGAAGCATCCTGGCTGCTCCTCAGATCACAGTGTTAATCTCGCTGCGTTGCTTTCCTGTGTACAGCTGGGAGTGGTGGGTGTAAAATGAAAGTGTAACACAACAGTCTCACGTAGGTGTCAAAATGAGAAATATGACATTTCCCTTCTGAGACTTTATTAGTTCTGATATCATTTTGTATTCTGCCTGCCTGATGTGTCACTGGGCTCTTTTTTTATTACTATTTTGCTCCAGGACAAAATGTGATAATCATTATTATATGTCTAAAGCAGAGCAGCTGCGGCTGCAAAGAGAAAAGCAAGAAATGTATTCAGGAAGGGTTGCAATTCGAAAACTCTAAATCAAAATAAACAGTTTGACTGGCGTGTTTGCTATTGTACAAGTCCCACCACTCTGAATCAATCATCCTTTCTCAAACAATACCTTTTAAAAAGTGAGGCAGCAATTCGATGATTAAGCCTATACACCACAGACAATTTCCCAAATAACTGCAGAGTCTCGCTATATGTTCCAATCTCTCCTGTGATTGAAGTCTCAAGCAGTTAGAGAGGGGAAACACTGTGTAAGCACACTTCCCTGTCTTTTTAAGGACACCTGTTGGGCTGCATGGCTCATCTCCTCCTCATTTAGCCGTCTGTCTGGGCTCCGTGGGGCTGATTACCAGGAAGAGCTGATTCCAGTTGCACTGCTTATCAGTCTAATTAGAGCCCCTGGCAGGTGACTTGAAGGAAGTTGTGTGTCTCACGGATGTTCAGGCATAGCGATTTGTACTGGCATGATAGCTGTTCCATGTTACACAGGAGAAGACGAGACACAAATGCAATCGTAAATGAAGAATATAAAATGATGGCTTGAGAATTGTGGCGACAGATCACTCTTAGTAAATGTTTTTGTGGGAGATATATTGTCAGGGCCTTTCTGGGGAATAGGAGGTGCCTTCAGGCGGTTTTATGGATTATTTGGTATCACACTTTTTTTTTTTAAGGACATTTTGAGTGGTGACAAGTCAAGAGAAAGAGGTGACATCTTGACTAACATCCTCTGGTAAATAGTATCAACCTTCATGAAATGAGAGAAAAATTGAGACAGGCTATGGTTCTGTAGAGAATAGTACATCAGAAGAAAAAATGGAGAACGGAATAAACACACGATTTAAGACAGAAAAAAAGACACCATGAAGGGCAAGAGAAGAAGGGTAAAAAAGTGAGAGGCGGAGAGGGGGAGATATTGAGAAGAGTTAAGGACAAAGGAAGAATCTACAGGAGGCGGACAAGTTTCTCAGGTAGTGTATCAGTCACCGGTAAAAGGTCATTAGTCTGCTGTTCACACATCCAGGTGCTAATGTAACACTTCTCACACCTTCCTCCGGTGCCTTGGTCTGGCTGCCTGCAGGTTGGTGGGTAGAGAGACTGTTGTTTGTGCTAGAATAATATGCTGTAATCCCCCGTCTCAGATGTGGCCTTAACACAGGTAATTGGACTTGGAGTGTGAGGAAGCCTGTGGCTAGACACACACACACACCACTGTGAAACACACAGACTGTGAATAAGAAAAGAATTGCTCGTATTCTCAAGAAAGATAGGAGGTCACTTTCATTTTGTTTATGAAGTAAAGCTGCACTGTTTGTGATTTTAGACACATTGACTACGATCCATGTGTGTTTGTCTACTCTACTATAGGCTTCAAATGATAACTAGATTACTACTTATAGTTATATCCAAGCATCAACTATCACGGCTTGAGACTGAAGCTAATGCAGAAGTCCAAGTACTGCCAAGTGCAATGCCACCAATGGCTCTAAAACATCCCTGGCTCCAATTGACTCCCATGTTAAACCGGCTCCACCTTGCTCCATCAATCTTTAAATAGTCTATGGTTTTAACCCAGCATTGTAGTATTTCACTACATCAGATTGTAAGCTAACATAAGTGGCTCTGTCCTGCTCTAGCAGTTACACTCCCGCACCCCCAGCCAAACTCATTATTGGAGATAGTGTTATGTTCACCAAACACATCAGTTAGTCCTCATCCTTTAAAAGCTGTTTCTCTTGTAATGAAAAAGGTGAAACATGCTGTTAAAATGCTGCTTGTCTAGAAGCTGGAATGTAAGCTAACAGTTAGCAGGGTCATGGTAGAAAAAAATAACAGTGTGATCTTACATTTTTCCTTATCATACTTATAGGACTAACTACTATACAGAAGCTGAGAACGACTGTGCTTGCTTTTTTTTAATGGCATTATCTCTAGATCACAAGCTAATTTATAACGAGATTTATCCCAGTTGGAGATCATTCTCATTTGTTCATTCCTGACTTCTCTCCATGTCTCCCTCAAATGGATTGCACAACTATTTAATTCAAACACAAGAAGCCTTTAGGTGGCTCTTAAGGACATGGGTTCAAATCTGTCATATGTTGGCTCTTATTCACTTTCTCCACATCACTTTCTGTCCTTAACTCTTATAAAATGAGAATGCTTGAAAGATATTTTTTGGTACTTCTCCTACATGAAACATCCCATCATATTATAACCAGGAGTTAATCAACCTATTTGGCCATGACACAGATGTCATTAATAAAGGTGCCGTTAATAATAATCGGTACTCCATGACCAACATTTTCAGATTAAATCAGTTGCTGCAGTTGTCAAGACACCATCTATATGCAGTAATAAGAGGAAACAACTTTTTGTTTTCTTGTGATAATGGGTTGATTATCTTGTTATGTTGAGATACCAAAACTTTTGTTCTCAAGGTAACTAAATCATTAACTTGTGATCTCCAAATAACGATATTAAAAACAAAAAACTCTGAATGCAGCAGTTCTCGTAAATATAGAAGAAAAATGTTTTATTTATGTCATCTACATTGATCATCAGCTGGTGAGGCTGCTGACTTTTTTGGGTCATATGTAGCTTTAGCTAAGTCTTTCAGCACAATATCATGTAAATGTCTTTTTAAAGCATTTTTAAGACAAGACAAAAACAAGCCAATTAGAATCTTTAAAAATAGATTGATTAACTCCTGGTTATAATATGATGCTCCAATGTGACTGTCTCAACCTCATCAAGTCAAGGTAACACTTAGAAAATAAGTTTTCAAACTGTTTATCTTGATTTGTAACTTATATTAAAACTATGAAAAGTCTTTTAAACGTATCTGCTGGCAGAGACAAAGCCCCTCCTGCCTCTACAAGTGGTACTTGCAGGCAGGTCTTCTTTCTAAACTTCACTCAGTATATTGCTGTTGATGATTTATTTTACTGACATTTTAGATAGGTTTCCAGTGAGATATTCTTTAAGTTTATTTACCGACTTTGCTGTTGTAAACATTACCAATGCTGCTCTAGAAACAGTATTCAGCTGTAAAATATAAATCAATTTTATTCCTGTTCTGAATTTATTCTTTTTTTAAAAGATATTTTTTTTAAAACAATTCTTTATTAATGAAAAACAACCGATAAGAGCATCAATAAAGAGCCGATCCGATAAAGAGTATCGACAAGAACAGCAGTATCTATAAAATCATGACGATACCCATCTCTATTCCTGGATAAATGGTGATGATATATATATTCCTTTCCTTTGTGCCATCCCAAGTCAATCTGAGGTGGATATTGC
This sequence comes from Scomber scombrus, assembly GCF_963691925.1. Lineage (NCBI taxonomy): Eukaryota > Metazoa > Chordata > Actinopteri > Scombriformes > Scombridae > Scomber > Scomber scombrus. The sequence goes on from NC_084989.1 coordinate 16,185,365, forward strand.
AGTTAAATTGAAAGCGGGTGTCCCTTAAAGAGAGTTTTGAGATAGGAACGAGTTATCGCCTCCACAGAGAGCCCTGAGAGACACAGTGCTCCTCTGTAGCAGTCTGGTCTGATGCATACAGGCCACTGACCCATGACAGTCAGCCCGTATCGATTTAAGAGGAGGCAGAGGACATAGGGGAAAAGAGTCAGAGACAGAGAATAAGGGAGGAGAGAGGAGGTGGGAAAAAAAGAAAAACAGTAAGGAGGCCAGGGAGCAATATCCCTCTTAAAACGTATCCATAATTCATCATCTTCTATTTCTTTCTTTCTTCTGTACTTTCTTTCTCTTTCAGATGGGTGCAGGGCAGGGGGATTAGCAGCAATCTAGTTTGAAATGCATCCCTGTGGTACTCGTTTCCCACACATAAACACACACGCACGCACGCACACACACACACACGCACACACACAAACACACAAACATAAGGATGCGCACATACACACACACACACCAGGAATGTACACCTGCAGTCCTATAGCGGGAAAGATGGAAATGTGCCCAACAAGAACCATCTAGATGTCAGAGAATATTTTATTTTGAGTTTCTTGCTATTTGAAATTATAATAAAGTGAAGCCATTATTACAGGTTTTAGTGTTTATAATGTAAAAAAAAATATGCGTATAACAATAATGATGATAATAACAGACAAATGGCTAATAGGAATGTTAATCAGTGGTGCCTCTGAAAATGAAGCTGTTTCTGTGCAGCAGGAGGTGATGAACTTTAAACAACTTTGTCACTTTTGCTTCTTTACGCAGATGTGGTCTTAAAAAGGCATCTCACTTGTGAAAATGTACATGATAACTCCATTAAGCACCGTAAAAGAAAGAAAAACACATTATTCTTTTTCTTTGTGGAGGTGTGAAAAAACAGATGCTTTACAATGCAACATTGCAACCACATATTTTCAACCTATGTTAACACAGTAATAACTATTTTCCCTAAGATGCACATCTATAGAGGATGATTTCACACTTCACAATATAAAATCTGTTGAAGTCACTTGGCTTAAATGCAGGAACTGGTGTGTACTTTACTGTGCCTTACCAAAAGTTTATTTCCAATAACTGATACTTTGTTTGACCAGACCTATATTGTAGTTGCTTTTAAAAACAACAGAGTTTAAAAAACATTAGACATGTCATTACTTAATGTAATCAGGAGTTTTGCTGAATCCAGTATTGATGTTCTTGTGATGTTGATCAGGAAACTGGTAAACCATTTTAAACTGAAAATAAGAAAGTTGTATAAATGTTATTGTAACCTCCATTTAGGAACTTACCAGTGTATAGAAAATAATTAATAGTTTATAAGACACTATTATGCGGCTTTAAGCATATATAACAGCAGTGTTTATTTAAAATTAATCTATTTCGGAAAAAAATACGAAGCAGCCATAATGACTATATTAAAAATAAATAAATAAATAACAGTAAAACATAGCTGTAATTAAAGCTGAATGATATATTATTTTTATATTAAATTCACAATTTAAATGAGAACAATTTCAAACTGAATGAGCTGCATTTAAATTACAATATTAATGTCGTAAACAATAAGCAGTTAAAGTTTTAGTAGGCAAACAAATCTTGTTGCTGTTGTCTCTGAAATAAGAAGAAGAAGCACCATGCTGTTTCATTTTGATCTTGTTTGGTTAGATAGAGAGTGGTATGTATGGTTCCCTTGTTGAAATCACATATATAGTGCTTATAAATGCTTAATAGTGGGGACTGAAATAAAGAAATACCAAAAAAATAAATAAAAAAATTACAACCCAAATCAAAGATGAGATAAATCTATTAAAATACGCAGCATGTTTCATCTAATAAAGGTAAAGATGTTGATGACTTTGTACATTTATCCTTAAATAAATCATTCAGTTCAGTCAAGGACCTCTCCAGGGTGCAACTGTGCATTATACTGTTCATGTCACTTTGCAATCCACCTGCAGCTCAGTCACTCCCACAGCTTTGCAGACAGCGGGGGGTTCATACGTTTTGTATGACAAGATGTACGGAAGCCCCATGTAATACAGCTGTGCCGTGGGCATATCTTGGCATCCACGCTTCTCCTGCTTTTCATGAAGACCACGGGACTGAAGAATCAGGTCTTTACAACCAACATCAAGAAAACAAACATCATAATCTGTCATTTTTTACTGTGTTTGTGTGCCTTTTAATCTTGGATAAAAGTTTTATCAACTCCAAAGGCAACAGCTAACACATCCCTCTGACCATATGCAAACCATAACATCTAAATCCACATGAAGGAGCCAGCGGTTAGTCATGGCCGTGACTCGCCTTAATTACTGCTTACACTAAACTACTGGAACGCCACAAGCTGCATCACAGGTAAAAAGGGGGCAAGAGTGGTCCACACACACACACACACACACACACACACACACACACACACACACACACACACACACACACACACACACACACACACACACACACACACACACACACACACACACACACAAATAGAGAGAGATGCACAAAGGAAGTGAAAATTGAACATCTGTCTTTTTTTCCTTTCAAGCCCTGTGCCAAAGAAAGCTGGTGCTGCACCTGGACATGAATTATAGAGAGGCACTTGGATGAGGGGGATGGAAGAAAAAGAGAAGAGGAAGAGAGGTGAATGAAAATGAGGGGACAGGGTAGATTTCACGTCTCCCCCATCTGGAGACACTCACTGATGGGGTTTCTATTGGGTCAATGATCAATGCAGTGCCAATAGCTGCCAATAAGGAATACAACTGTGACACAGTGTGCTATATACTGCATAAAAAGTGATATTAAATTGTGTGTGATGGCAAATAACAGTGGAGTAAATATATTTCAAGATAATGACATAAAAACAGACATCTCATTGTGCCTCCTTTATTGAAAATGTTATGAAATGGCCCTAAAATTCAACACTATGTTTTCAGACAGTTGTAATCCTTTAGAAACAAATATATAATTATACTCAAAGAGGAACTACAAAAGCAAATAGCGCTTTGAAGATGGAAAGCCCGAAATGTCACCCACCCGCTTTGAAGCTCCCTGGCTCTCTTTGTTTCTCTACACTTGTAGCTCACAAAACCACTGGCAGAGCACACTGCATTCAGGGGCCAATTTAGTGCGGATGCACCATTAAGAGAAAAAACACACACATACAAACACATGCTCATGAGCTCAGACAGTGATATAGTGTAAAAAATACAAACAAGCCCACACAAACACACACGTACCTGAAAAGGCTACATTGTGCGGTAAATGTAAGGCCATCTCCCTTTGTTTTGTACCAACCCTTTGTGGTTTAAAGCGCCCAGTGTCATCTGGTGCCTCTTTGATACAAACATGCAGCGTGGTTGTCTAGTAACGGTCATATTGAACAACGACAAACAATACGTATATCTTCAGCATATATCCTTAACGTCTATATTTAGGTTGTTGTGACTATGGATTTGTCACTCTTGATTCAGTTTTGAATGTTTAACAGCTGGCTTAAGTAGAATGACAGAGGTTGTAATTAGAGCGGTCATAGTTATTACATTAACACAATCAAGTCACGCCCACCGCAGAGTCAAGCTGATCAGCGCTGAGCGATCGGCTCAAGTGATGGCACAATAGTTATTCTCTGAGGCTTGACATAGAGAATGAAGTATCCGTCGAATGCTGACCAATGTTCCTACTGCAATGTTGGCCTCATTACAACAATGCTGGCATAAAGACAGACATTTAGACTATAAAGGCTATAAAGGATAGACTACTACAGGGATAAATGCATTCGAAAAGTTTACTATATCGGTCTGAATATAAGATGTTTCTTTTTTCCTGGAAAAATGTCGAACAAGTACAGCTGTAAAACAGACTCCTACATGGAGTGTTTTATGATGGGATTTTGATGATTAGTGAAAACAAGTCCAAAGTATCTTCTGACATTTCTATGACATGTCGTGACATGCAACGTAATATGTGAAGCTACCAAATATCACTGTTACAGATGATAAGGAGCTCAAAACTGTAGGAACCTGGTATTAAAAAAAAAAAGTGTGAAAAGGGGAGGGGGCATCTTATAATCAGGGTTTTCTTCGGTTGTTTTTTCTTTTGGATTTTGGCTATTACTAACCAGCTTTCTTGTTTTGTTAATGTGGTTTAATTCATTGCGTCAACATACAGTACAGGCTGCCGTAGCCCAAGGTTTCTTGGTTGTGATAGTTTAGTAAAAGCACTATAAATGTACTACCAGGCCCAGTGTGTAGACTTTCAAATTTGCTTGTAGAAACCCTAATGAAAAATATATGAAAATTACCTGAAAATGGACCTTGGAAATGTTTCAAATTCTACACATAGTGGCTTTAATGACCCTGAAAAGTAGCACATATAGAAAAGTATGAGGTTTTGCCTGTGCAACATATTATTAAGCCTCACTTTGGGCTATTAATGTGTCAGAAAATTCTGATTTTCTTAAGCAAGCAATTTGGTAGTGGGGTGACAAGTTCATGTGTTCTGTATATATAAAAATAAATCTTAACGTTTTATATATTACAGTCACCTGCATTAATTTATCTTTTTCTAAATAACTAACATTCATTTCGTGAAGCAAGAACACATGCACTGGTTAGATGTAACATAATCTCTAGTGCAGGAAGGGATAAAAAATCAGGTTTGAAGGTTGAGTGTACGACTAAATGACTTAAGATGACTCATTTTGGCAGTGTAATGTATAAAGTGTCATAGTGTAGCTCCCGGTGGGTGTTTCCGTTTTGGTCAGCATCACTGTCCCTCCTACTATGATGAACGCATCATGGACTGACAAACAGGAACATAAAGCCTACTGCTAAAGTCGACAGCGGAGTCTAATGGGGAATGTTTCAAACTTTGATTTCCTTTTATTGAATCATGACTTATAGCAGGAGATGGAAGGAAGCTCATTTACATAGATGTTTGTATCAGCTGCCTCATAAAGTAGCACCCATCGAGTGCACCCCGGTGCATACAACAGTGCATACAACAAACACGATGTACGAGTACCTGCTGTTCTGGACATCATGAGAGCCATCAGCACATGGTCTCCCACTTGGAGTAGCGTTCGCTGCTGGTGCAGGCATGGAAGATGAAGGGTCGAGGGAATATAGACATGAGGGGCGAGCAAAAAAAGAATAAGAGGGAACTGGTAGTGGCAGGACTGAAGAGGAGGTTGGTGCTTAAACCCGTAGCATTGGACACCTATCCACCATCTCTGTGGTCAGACAAAATCTCCAAGAAGTGACAAACAAACCTCCAAGAGAATACAAAACACAGAGGCCCCAAAAGAGGTTTCAGATACAGACTTCTGGAGATATTTTCTGGCCTTTTTGAACAACATTGTTTGAGCAGATGCAAAGAAAAACTCTGATGTGTGATTCAGACACTAATCATCATTATGTTTTTGTGGCAAAATGTGCAGTTGTATCAGTTCATGAAAACTTGAAGCTAGTGAGCCGTTCTGTTATTAAGTTCACCACCATGTGTGAGGAAATGTGTTGTTGCCAGCCGTCCTGCATGGCTCAGCTGGAAATTATATCATGGTAAAAGTCCTTGGTCAGATAGAGATTGCATCATCAACGCTCTGGCTCAAATCCAGAGAATATCAATTACAAAATTTGGAGTTGCATAATGACGAGTCCCTGTTTGTACCAAACAAATACAGACTTGAAAACTCAGCAAGACAGTGCAGAAACTTTTGAGTCTAATATCTTTTAAACAGGGAATTATAAGTAGAAATTAAAAAAATGAAATACCATAATAGCAGAGAAACATGTCTCTATCCTGGATGTATAGAATTGAAGGTAACACACCCTAATTAGCATTAATAAACATATAAACATATAATAATTGGTGTATAACTCACTATAATGTAGTTGTAACCAGATATAAGTGTTTGTTAAAGTTGCAATGTCCAATGTAGTTTAGGCTGGTGTATAAAAGGTAATGAATGACAATATAGTAAAACACGGTTGTAATAAAATAAAATATATAGGAGGTAAAATATCCGAGGAAACACTGAACACTGAACCAACTAAATACCAACAGTTATTACAACTAATGTTATTACCGTTATTGTTATTACTAGTTAAAACATACTTATTATATTCCTTTTCTGCCAAGTCCGTTCCACCACTCAAGTTAAAAGTGAGACTTTGAGTTCTAGTTGTAATTCTCTTACAAGCATATATTACTTTAGCGCCTCTATCAGTGTAAATGTATTCATAACCTTGTCACAGAACTGGATTTTTATCAAAACGCATTTTACTGTAGGACAGACTTATCAAACAACTTCAATTTAAAAATTATTGTTTTTTTGAGAGGTATGTTAATACCTCAGCATCATGCTTTGACACACTCCAGATTTCAACATATTGCTGTATTCATTTCTTGATCCGTGTACTTCTCATTTCTTTTTCTTTTTTTTTTTTACTTCCAATGAAACAATGCATATTCAATTTTTGTTTACGAACTCAGGGTCTCTCCGGGTGTCTGAGAAAGGTTGCTCCGCTGTTCCAATTTGCGTTGTGTTTCACCCCCTACTCATTAATCTCCCTCCATTCGCTGATAGCTTCGTTTTCGTCCACTAGAAATCGCTTTCAATTATTCATGCCTATTTTCCACAAATACCTTGGAGATGGAATTAGCAAACAAACAATGCCAGGCGACACTAATCCTCGTCTACAGCAAAGATCCTTTAATGCACTGGAGATCTGGCCGGCTGTTGACAGGCACCTGTTACTGTCTTCAGCTGCTTCGCAACAGCAATGTTGACACAGTAAATATGTTTACAGGAGCAGTGTAGCCCTGACCCCACACTGAGGTGCAGCAGGGATAATACTGAAGCAAAAGAGAGTGGAATAACTAAGAGCAGGAGAGCATAGAGAAAGAGCAAGCACGGCAAAGACCACGACTGACAAGGATAAACAGGATAAAAAGGAATTTAAGACCCAGCCCAATTCATTGGTTGGAGCATTCTTGGCTTCTCAACACAATAGAAAAACGTTTCCACATGACACCTTTTATGTGGCTGACGACAGCTTGCTCTCTGGGCCAGGGACAAGGATAAAAACTCAATGTTTCAGACTGATTTTTAAATGCCATTATGCCCTGTAAAAGAATTGTTAATAACTGTCTTTAACTGATTGAGATATTGCTGTTCCTGGAGGCACTCAAACATTCAAGAGGAGCAAAGAAAAAATTAAAATCCAATGAGGATGAAGCATAATGACCTTGGAATTAAAAAGACATCTGACGCCCTGATAAAAAGGAAAAGTTTCCAACAAAACAAAGCAAAAATATTTAGCAGTCTACTCATACAACTCTGGTTATCTAGCACCCTGCAGCAAGCAAACATGCACGACACACACACACACGCACACACACACACGCACACAAATGCATACATGTGTGGAGTAAATAAATTGCGGTTTACCTATTGCAACAGACAGCAGAAGTTTCTGAGATCAACAATGCATAAACGTTAAAGGAAGACAGAAAAGTGAGATGTGTCATATCACATAAGCGTCATTGTGCGTTTATGCTTGTGTGTGTGTAGATATATATATAATGTGTGTGTGTGTGTGTGTGTGTGTGTGTGTGTGTGTGTGTGTGTGTGTGTGTGTGTGTGTGTGTGTGTGTGTGTGTGTGTGTGTGTGTGTGTGTGTGCCCTCTAGCAGACGGGAAGATGATGCAAGGGAGCCTGGCAGGGTACTACTGAGACTGAAAGAAGATAGTGAGACTGACAGTTTCGACGACTGAGAGCCGGGTTTGAAGCTGGATGACACACACACATACACTTTCTCACACATACACAGCCAGGGGCAATGGAGGAGAAGAGACCGAGGAAGACTTTGATCACCGAACTGAGCACATTCAAGCACTCAACCAGAGAGGGCAGTCAGTGATGAGCAGGAGAGGAGGAGAGTGCCCAGGGAGAGAGGGAAAGAGGGAGGAAAGGGAGAGGATTCGGATTGTTTTCTGACCTCTATGCTCATTGATACAGATGTTAAAGCATGAACACACAGACAATCAGGCATCCGACACAGACACTGCTGAGGTCCGTTATTTAAAAAAAACACACATACTACAGGTTTTCTTGACAAGTTTCCTGATCCCATGCTGACAAAACTAATTTCATTTCAGCCGTATGAACACTTTGTCTGGACCGGAGCATATTGAAAACAACATTCAGAAAAATTTAATTCACACTTATTTCTTTAGCCTCTGGCGGCTTGCTGGCTTCGGAATGGTAAATATTACAGTATCTAGCAGAAGCTGCAGACACAGCCGCGCACCTGCGTCACATTTGAATCCAGCGGCTTATATTACCTTTACAAACAGTGTATGTCCAAAAACAGGCAGCTATAGAGAGCCGCAGAGCCTTCCTCCACGCCTGAGATGCAGGTGGATAAACCATTGTGCTGTTTGCGAAGAGAGCAGTTAATTATCATTGGCATTTTGACAAGTGTTTGCCAGAGTGAAGGTCAACTCTGTCTGCGTGGGAGATCTATGCTAATCTGCTCAGCTGGAAAAGACCACCACTCACCACTCAAATGGTAGCTACCACCATTATGCAGCCACAGCTAACGCGTTTTCACTTTACTGTCTGCAACGGTATGTGTGTGTGTCTGCGTTAGTGTGCCTGCGAGCGGATCACAGAGAGTAGCAGGCCTTCCCACAGAGAAGAGAGAAGACACAGATAGACAGAATCAGGCAGACAGACACAGACATATGGAGTAAGATAGAAAAGAAACCCAGTTATATATAGACTGGTTCTCTTATGTTTTTAGAACAACACAATAGACATACATGTGGGTGGAGTACATTTTACATCCGCCCAGAAAGTCTAAAAGTCTCTCCTCTTGGCTTTTAGGCAAACTTCTCATTGTCTTTCCGCCTGGAAATACTCAGGAATTTTCTCACCAACATTTTCTTTCTCACTCTTCCCCGATCTCCTTTCTGCTGTCACTTACGTGTGAGTGTGTGTGTGCACGTGTGTATGTGTGTGTGCGTGTGCAAGAGGCAGAAACATGGGCGCAGACATTGTCTACGTCCATGTCTCTGCATGTCTCCCTGGGGTGACAGCCGTGTGTCAGGGTCTCTGCTCTCTGCTCCAGATGGCCCAGCCAGTTGCTCTCAGTGTCCCCAGGCTCCCAGCGCTCATTGACCAGGGCCGGGGTTCTCACGGCCTGGGGGCCCGTTGACTCATTGCTGTGGCCTGGCCTCTGGGGCCTTTGGGGCCTCCGAGGGGCTCTGGGGTCGCCCAGCCGTGACAGCCGAGACAATAGGAGTGTCCTCACCCAGCTCCCACCCACCACCTACCAGCCTTTCTTAACACACAGATATCCACTCACACACCCTGATATTTGGCCTGATTATCCTTGACCACAGTTGGTCGACAGTGGCCGAGTCACCAGCCATTCATTTTTATATCAAACACCAACAGAACTTGCTGACCAGTTAAATATATTTAACAAGAGGCTCTGAAATAAAGTGCAATCATAACAAAAGCTGTACAATATGGAAGATGATCCATTAAAACACATCTACATCATCAATTATAAGTCAAAAAACACAATTATAGACACTTCATGAGGGGAAAAACACCCATCCTACACATAAATCCACCTACTCACTGTGCAGAGCACAAACATGTCAGTGAAAACAGGGAGTGGATCAAATCCATCATCAGCTACAAAATGTTACTTTACAGTGAGTAAAAGCAATCCTGGCAGATCCAATTTCCCCAACTGAAGGTGATTTACATGTTTAGAAATCAGAGTGAGATTGAGAGGAGGCAAGAAGGCAAAAAGTGGAGTCCTAAACAACACATTCCAACATTGGTTTTAACAGCTTGGCTGCCACTTCATCAAATATTGAATAAATCATTTTCTTGGCACAGTATGAACACAGCTGCAAAAAACCCCCCAAAAAACCCACACACAAACACATAGGCACGCACACATCCACACACGCACACACACACACAAACACACGGACACACAGAATCCCTTGTAGTTTTGATAAAGCAGCAGCTTTCTCTTTTGTTTTGCAGCCGAGCAGGGATTAGGCAGTGCAGGTCTTTGTCCTGCGGTTTTCCAGTTGAGCAGAACACAAGAGCTTCTACCTCCACTAATACAGTCAGACCTCCCAGCAGGCCTTTCACCACACAGCCGCTAAGAACCTGCTGCCCAAAAGATGCTTTTCAATGAGTTATCAAATCTCCTCTATACTGTCCATGCCTTTCAACCAAGTCTCTTTGTCTATTCTTTTCAATGGAGCATTGAACACATCAAATAGAACTGATGGGCAGATAGATGGACAGCAGAATGTAGCGGAGCCATATTAACCTCCTTCAGACACTGCAGATTACAGTCAAGGTAACGCCTGTAAAAGGTTTACACTGATAAAATATGTTGTCGCATTTGAATGTACACGTAGTATAACATATAAGATGTAAATGCATCAATTTACAGTAAATAAAGCTCAAGAGTCAATGAACCGATTAGTCGAGCAGCAGAACATTAATTAGCAGCCATATTTAAAAACATTGTTGTTTAATCAAGCAAAAATAGCAAATAGCTCTAGTTTGAGCATCTCAAATAGGAAGATTTGCTGTGTTTTATATACATTTAGGTTGAATATCTTTGGGTTTTGGGCTGTTGGTCAGACAAAACAAGATGTTTCAAAATGTTACCTCAGGCTCTCAGAAGACCAAGCGATAATGAAAATAATCATTACTTGTAGCACTAACAGTATAAATATAATATGCCAAGTAGTGCTAAAACATTCAGTCATTTCGCCAAAAGGAAAACTACAATTCTTATAATCTGTTCAAGCAGACATTCTGAATATTTGTTGCTTCCAGCTTCTCATTTGTGCAAATTTGGTCAGAAACAAAACAAGCAATCTTGAAAAAGTCACATTGGACTCAAAATTGTCAGTTGTCATAATTGTAAGTTGTATCCCAAGAATAAGAAGTACAATACAGGTTGAGCATGACTGTGTATACTCTTGCTTATGAGAAATGACGGATTATATCTGTTTGAAGGGTTATTAAGCAGCTATAAAGAAGAATAGGTTTGTTGCATCACTCTGCTGCAGCCTTCTATATTTTTTTGGTTCTCTAGTTTCATGAGCTGCCATAAAACATGCTGTGCAGGCTCTCAGCAGCAGGTTGAGTGTAGAATACAGCAGGGGTTTTGATGAGTTCATTAGGAGGCCACGTCGTTTATGCACAGTCACACATAAGGCAAAGGTCACCTAGGATTACCCAGGTGGCAACTGCATGTGGGTGTCAGTTTGATTTTCAGATTCCACTTAAACCATGCTGTTGCTCCACAACCTAGTAACCACTTTGAAATCACCATGGCATTGCCATATTGTATTGAAGTCAGTGTCATGTAGATATTCGGAGCTGTGATGCAACTGAAAAAAGGATTTGAAACACTAAAGGGGTCATTAACAGTTTCTGCACCCACTTCACATTGTTTTTAATATCAGAGAGCGAGTGGGAAGTCCACTCCACTTCACACTGTGGTGGAAATCGAGGGGGGCAACAAGGTAGGAGGGGGTCACAGGAGATAAAGCTCTAGCAGGATTTGATCTAAGGTCAGTGGGGGCACACGTGTTGCTCCAAAGACAGATGTTTTAACCACTCAGCTATATCTCTGACTGCAATTTGAACATTTTTAATACTTCTCAGAGCTGCAACTCACGGTCAGTCGGGATGAGTAATGAAGACGATGCATCCAAACCCTCCAAACATAAGTAGTGTGATAAGCTCCATCTGTCTCACTCTTCACTAATCACTATTCAGGTGGGCTGTATTCATAATTCATCAACATGGGTCAGGCTGATGATCATGTTGACTTAACATTTGGTCTGACATTTCAGCCATGCTCACGCCTGTCATTAGCTCTCGCCACACGCCACCTCATCAAAGTCAGTCACACAAGAGGAGGAGGGGAAAAAATGGAGAAGAAGAAGTAAAAAAGGGAAAAAATGTGGGGGGAAATAATACAGGATGTTATGATACAGTATAATTATTACACCTCATGCGGAAGAGATGAACAGCGGTTGCAATGTTTGCTCATTTGATCATTTTGTTCAACAAACAACACAAAAGTGGGATAACAGTGAGGGATAAATACAGATACACACTGTAATCCAGCAGATACACGAATGTACAAAAACACACACTCTAAACCACTGAAGCAAAACTCAACCTCCGGCACAACCTTTCTTGCGGTAAATCTGTATCATCAGCCATCATCCAGCACAACCCTAATAGGAAACGAGTTGGTGCCAAAAAATGTTGCGGCGCAGGAAAACTGGAGCAGCAACACATTTCAGCCAATAACAACACCACCATGTTGATTCCAGTGGGGTGATATTGGATGATATTGACTGTTGGGAGTATTGCTGTGCTTCTCAAAGTCATTTCCGACCAAAGCAAGGACATCGCCACACATCCGACACACGTGCAGACGAACACCGACGCCGGGCTGTTCCAGTGCAGGGGGGGGGAACGGAGGTAGCGCATACTGACAACCTCCTTTCTACGGGTGACAGCTCTCCATCAGCCTACTTCTAAGTGCATATATACAGGCACGCACACACGCACACACGCACACACACACACACACACACACACACACACAGGAGCACATACTGTATTCAAACTGATTGGCTGGTGAAAGCCTGTTTCAACCTGTCAAGCCTATTGGACATAACAGAAGACCAAATGAACTCTCCTGTACACTGTGTGTGTGTGTGTGTGTGTGTGTGTGTGTGTGTGTGTGTGTGTGTGTGTGTGTGTGTGTGTGTGTGTGTGTGTGTGTGTGTGTGTGTGTGTGTGTGTGTGTGTGTGTGTGTGTGTGTAAGGACGTGGTGCACGCCAAACTCATCATCTCTGTAATTGATGGTCATCTGTCATTGCACAGTGTTGATAATCTTCTTTGGGACAGGGGTTTGTCTGAACAAGATGAACACCAGCCTATCTACTGTATCTGAAGAGACTAATCTGTGTTCTCATTTACTGAAGCACACATGGTGACAGAGTGGTCTGGCTGGTAAAAATGAGATGAATCACAATGAAGGCTGTCAACAGGACTATTGTGTGTGTGTGTGTGTGTGTGTATGTGTGTGTGTGTGTGTGTGTGTGTGTGTGTGTGTGTGTGTGTGTGTGTGTGTGTGTGTGTGTGTGTGTGTGTGTGTGTGTGTGTGTGATATAAGAAAATATATATCGACAGTTCTTACCTGCAGCTTGAACCAGATCTGCAGTGGTCACATTCTTCGGGTTGGGGCCAACTCTGAAAGTCAACGCAGGGCCCAGGACACTGCAGAAAAACAGCAAAAAATGAAGAAAATCTACATTTGTATTTGAGTTTTCATCACATTTACGTCACACATAAAAGGTGTCAATGATGAGAAGAGAGACAGTGTAAAAAGGAGCAAATGCTGTATATCTGAAAAAGAAGTGAATCATCACAAATCTTGCTTTCTTTTTCAGTTTGATTTGGCCAAAGACCAAAGTATAGTCATCAGCTGAGCACCTTATTTTAGGTCCCTGAGGTTGGCCATGAAATAAAATCTAACAATCCCACCAGGCTCTGTAAGAGCTGTGGTCAGAGAAAAAAGGTGTATTTTGAAGCAGTGAGTAAAGATAAAAAATCATACTCATTTCTATTGAGACTTCTTAAAATCCCAAATGAAAGCACATTTTCAAAGAGGCTAAAAACAGAGTCTATTTAACCGCTAGAAGAACAAATAATCTGTGACTTCAGGGCTGTCTTTCAAAACAGGGTTGAACAAGTCAGCAATTAGCATGACAACCCGCACGAATGATGAAGACCCCGTCTGGGCCAATCAGTAACAAATATGGCATCTTGTTTTGAGCTGTAATTGTCGTTCCCCAATGGGACAATCAGTGTAATTCTCAATGTTGGAAAGTGGCAGTGAGCTCCCGTTCTTCAAGTTTTGTCATAGTCAAAGTTAAATCAGGGATCAGATGCATTATTCTCCCAGGTTCTGGGAAAATCGAAACAAAACTCACTCAATTTAAGAATTCACATCTTATCAAGTACTTTTCATCTATTATTTACTCTTAAATGTCTTAAAAGAGGTGAACTAATCTGCCATTGTGGTGAGATAATCTTAACCTTTCTCAAATACATATATATTATAAATATTCTGTTTTCATTCAAGCAGTCACTGATTTATTGAAAACTAATTTGATATTGTACATAATGTTATGCCACTGACAAGTATTAGTCAACAAAATTGAGTACGTCTTACATGTTTTACTCCATTTACTACAAAATAAAATAAAATATGCTTCACAAAACAGCTAACTATTTAACAACCTGCTATGTTTGAGATTTTCTACTTGATTTCCAAACACTGCGGGCAGCCACTGACCTCCATTCATCTCTGCACAGTACAACATTAAATTAGCAGGCTCTTCAAACTTAAATTACATTTTTTAAAGCTTGGAAATACATTGTAAATGTTTCTCTGTTTTAAAAAAGGTGCACTGCATCTTACATTATCTGAGATGCAATGATAATGTAACTCTTATAATAAATATAAGTGTGGATTGTTATGTATTGCATCACTCAAATAAGCTTCGAGAGTCTGCTAAGTGATTTTCACACATCAGAGAAATTATTGGAAACCAGCAGTTGGAACAAAGGAAAACAAAATCATAAAATTATAAAACTGTATTGCACACGTTTGTAAATATTAGAGCCACTAATTATTTTTTTGATGCCCTTAACACAGGTTTTGTTACAGGGATTTAGATTTTAAGTCTAGAGTCTGATCCACTCTCTGGAGCAGAAGATGGCAGTAATGAACTAAGAAGTTGTATACCAACTGCGATAAAAGGAGGAGAAGAAGGAGAAGGAGAAGAAGCCGAAGGAGAAGGAGAAAAAAAAGAAAAAGAAGAAGAAGAAGAAGAAGAAGAAGAAGAAGAAGAAGAAGAAGAAGAAGAAGAAGAAGAAGAAGAAGAAGAAGAAGAAGAAGAAGAAGAAGAAGAAGAAGAAGAAGAAGAAGAAGAAGAAGAAGGAGGAGGAGGAGGAGGAGGAGGAGGTGGAGGAGGAGAAGGAGGAGAAGGAGAAGGAGAAGAGGAGGAAGAAGGTTCTTCAGTTCTTCACTCATCTCTAGCAATAATTTGGATGGCAACTAGCAAGTACAACATAGATAAAGAAAGGCATTTTCTTCAAAGCTCTGTCAGACAGGGTCGTCAACCAAAGTTATTATGTAGTTCCTGTCGATGTAAACGGAGTGACCAAGAGAGTACATCTAGTCTCAAATACCATTTGTTGCAGCAAACCATGCTGGATATTATGTGAGAGAAACCCATGACCAAACCTACAAGCAGCAGTGTGGCTCCAGCCTGCAGGCCAGTTAACATTGTGGAGGAAATTCAGATCGCATCTAACGACTGCACTTGAAAAGCCAATCGAGAGCCACTGGCATATCAAAGACACACAACCTGTATGATGACCAAAGAGTGAAAAAAATTTACTTTCATATACTCTATCTCCATTGTTTCCTGCTGACTGTATTTGTTGTTTATTGTAGTTTGTATGATCCTCTTTTAATCCTGATAGCACAAGTTTTTATTTTTGTGACCTTTTGTTTTTCCCACGTGAGGTTGGACACAGATTACATTGTGTGATTTACTTTTGAAGTGAGGCATCAGTGAACTGATCTTTAATGAGTACTAAAGTAATAGAACATTTAGCCAATGTGCCCATTTGTTTCCTGTTGAGCTTCAGTCTACCATAAGTTATGATTTGAGCTCATTTTTAAAAAGCTAAATGCTGTACCTGTGAGGGATTCTGACAATAATTTGTTATTGTTTTCCTTTTTGCTCAAACACTGGTGTAGTTTAACACAGTATAACAGTGGCTGCTGAAATGTTGTATTTAATGGATACAATAGCAAACCTATAGATGTGTTACAAGTCTAAACTTGTAACACTGTATTTTTTAACAGCAGACAATATGTGACTGTGAACACACATAGCAAGTTGAGATGTCCTTCTGCCAGCTCTAAATCACTAAGCCATTACGGTACATAATCATATCTCCCCTGCTGTGTCCCGGAAAGTATACGTACATTTTTAGTGTGCTTTCTGACAGACTGTGTGACAGTGAGTGAGATTCATCCGACTGCCAGAGTGCTGTGACCCAGACCCACTCACCATCACTCAGCCCGCCACAGAGGCAGGCACGTTCGCTCGGCCGGGAGCAATATATGAGCCCATACTGCCGGACAGACGGACCCAGCCATGCACCGATGCATTTGTGAACATGATCACACACATGCTCAGACGCACACATACACCCACACGGCTCTAAAAGAAATATGTCCTTCTCTAATGCCTTCACCTGGGCTCTGTTTGCTTTCGTAAATGTCAATATTTCCACAATCTTTAATCCTGCTTCCGTTCTCCCTGTCCGAAGGAATTCTGCCAGAGATCTCGATGCATCTCAAATTGAATTGACATGATTTTTTTTCTCCCCCGAACCCTATTTAAATACACTCAGAGAAAAACACTACTGCAGTAGTGAGATGAAGTTATGGTAGATAAGCTATCTAGAGGACTTCACACTGTCTCCTGTGTTATCGGATGTGTAAGCTTGGACTTCATATTAGCTCTGCTGGTGGGACATGATGGGTGTGTGTGTGCAGATGGGTTGGCGGGATATTGGCAGAGGGTGCATGTGTGTCTCCGCAGGCTGTGTGTGAAGATCGACCTGTGAGTGTGTGTCCCACTCCCCCTAGTGCCTCTGATGAGTAAAACACTTACGTCATCTGAAAAAGGCACATATTATCCCCACAGCCAGTGTTGAGAAGGTTACTTTGGAAATGTAAAAGGTTACAGATTACTGCTTATCCTGTTAAAACTGTACTTCATTAAAGTTATGTAACTTATTACATTTGAATACTTTTTGATAATTTCACTAATAAATGTTTTAAACTGGGCATTAAAGCTGAAAAACCCTGAAACGTACAGTCAAACCAGACATCATCAACCTCACTGTTAACCTCATTTTTCAGCACTGAAAGCCGTTCTTATCAAACGACTCGGCCGCCCGCCTTGACGTGGTCGGCTGGTCGCAGGCTTGGCAGACTCAGGTTGCACAGACTAATGTGCGATGATTTGATTGGCAGACAAGAAGTGGTGCAAATTCAAACAAGAGAGCCAATCAAAAACAACGCTCGAAATTTGAGCGCAGACTGCCAAATGAATGGAGCCTGTCTAGTAGAGACTACTCCTTTCAAGCCAAGCTACCCTTGATTGTGTTGCACTCAAATTTGTCCCAACGGCTTTGCAAACCTGCGTTGCCTGGAAATCTGCAAAAAGAGGGTATGTCTGCATGGCAAAAAATTTGCAAGGCAACAGAATGAATATTAAATTACACATGGCTTTAAACCAAAAAGACTATATTTGGATGCAACCTCTTTATAATCACCAATATTTTGACTAGTAACTGTATTTCAATTTAATTTTAATTACATTTTTTCTCAGTAACTATAACGAATTATAATTACATTTATTTAATTATGTAACATGTCACTAGTTTGTCTGCCAACAGTCCATCATCATTCAAAGCTACTATTTCAAATCACTTTTGAAAACGGGCTGATTTTCTGCTGATTACTGTAGTAGCAGGCTCAAAGATAATTGTGTTCAGTGTCTGAAAATTTTAGTAACACTGAAACCTCCTCTTCTAATGCTCTCTGTCTGAAAATCCTTCTCTGCCTGACTGTTGTCATATTTGAGTATCTCTTCTCCCCGTCTTCCTATCAGGGCTCATCAGAGCGAGCGAGAAAGAGCGGCCCGAAGCAGGGCGGCGTGCTCTGACCCGGCTCTCGTACTCGAGCCGACTCATATTCAGACAGAGGCTTTCAAACACTCACCTGCCGTGGTCGCACAGCAAGAGGCACAATGAACTTTTGTCACATCCTCCGTCTCGGCTATTTCTACACGAAAGCGCTTTCATTACTTTGTAAAAGGAAGAAGAATGAGGATAAACAAGCCTGACAAAGAGGACATTTTCTCTATTTGTCCTCTGTATAGAATACTGTTATCAATATGAGGCGTAATACAGTGTGGAAGCTTCATTTGAGGCATCTATCTGTGGCTTTTACACTGGCTTAACAGCTTTAATGCACTGTGATCAAGGATATCTGACTGATTGGACAGTGCTATAATGTCACTGGCTATTCATCAGCACCTAGATAACGACATTCATAATCATGTGGATCAGGAGTTGATTATGAATGATATGAAATGACAGGTGTAATAACAAGATTAACTCAATCAGCGGCAGCATGATGACATATCCTGGTATTCTTGCTCATCAAAACTGAATCCAGAGCTCAAATGTAAAGATGGAAATCAGAATGTCTCCTTGGTTGCATTTATTCTGAGGTCATAGTGCATATTTTCAGTGTTGAATACCTGATACAGAATACCGCCTGACAGTTTTCCCTGTCAGTACCTAATATCCAAGCCGTCATACTCTGTATCTACAGTGCAGTGCAGCCGCAGACTGCAGTGCATTGGCTTTGGTGTTCATATGCTGCGGGTGTTACTGAACCACCCAGACTTCACTTCTCCTGCAGGAGCATCTTGAAAGGCTTGTCAGATCTTAGGCGAACACATCTCTACCTCCTACATGGTCTGACACCAAATGTACAGCAGAACCACGGTACAAGCACAAAACAGTCCGGGTTCAAGGACAGTTCGCCCACTCATTAATATATTAACCGCCTCCTGCAGGACTACTTTCTCTCTTTCTAGCTCACTATCCACTGTGCATCCTCCGCTGCTTCCCTTTCTCTTGCTTTTTCTCTTTCCGTTTGATATCTTGACTGCTCTCTTTCTGACAGAGTGTACAGTGACAATAGTGCCGAGGCACTGTTTTGAATACAATGGAGACATCAGTATGTGCCTGGAGGTAATTAGGCCTGATTTCTCCCCCTGCGAGAAGTCAAACACTCCAAAAGGTCAGAAAAACAACAAACACCTACAGTCGCTGGCAGTGTGGCACAGTATTTTCACACAAACAGTCTTCGCAGCGTCTGGACAATCTTCACTCTCTTTCCTCAGGCTCAAAGGCACAAAACAAAAGCTTTAAATGTGGCCAATTATCCTGTGTGTTATGTATGGCTTGTAAACTGCGAGGTAAATCATTATTTGTGACAATGTGGGTGTGGGCAGGATATGTGTGTCTGTACGTACGAGAGCTGAGTGAGATCTGCGGCGTGGAGATTCAGCCTCTGCGTCAGTCGCTCCATCAGGTCCAAGCCCTGGTCAGTGGAGAGGGAGCTGGTGGAGAAACACACAGACAGCAGAGCGTCACGTTTGGAGGTCCATACCAATACAAGATACATGCGGCCATTCAGCCGTTAAAATGCTATTTTTTTAGGGAGATACTGCAACAATTCATACCCACAAATGGGTCATTGCACACAAGCAAAAGCTACGGTTGTCTGAATGAATGTACTGCACACATGTACACAACCGAAGACAGACACACAGGCAAGCACAAACACAAACACACACACACACACACACACACACACACACACACACACACACACAAAGCGCCATGCCAAGGGAAAAGGGATCAGCTGCCTCTTCAGGCTTGGTAAATCACCTGCTTTTTTCCAGCAATGAGACAAACAATAAGGTGCAAATGGAACCTGCATGAGGTGTAATGGCTGTATCATATGGACGCGCCTCTCTCTCCCTTCCCTTCTCTCATCTTTCTTTTTCTTCGCCTACATTCACTTTCTTCCCCTTGCGCGCACGTACACTCAAAGTAAAACATGATAACGCAGAGTACACAAACACCCTGGGCACGCACGCGCCCTCACGGTGAGATGAGAATAATAAGGTGCAAATGGAATGGAGGTGAAGTGTAATGGTGGTCTGATAAAGCCATGCCTCATCTCAGCTCAGACCGCGGCTGCTCTCTCACTCGGAGAGTAAATCGCCAAGGAAATAGACCAAACAAAGGCAATCTGCAGGCCAACGCGCTGGATGGAGGAAATGAGAAGGGCATGCACACAGAAACACAGAAAGCTACTTTATTGCTGACAGCTTAACCTGGAATCACTGTGACTGCCAAGTGACATGCACCAAAAAGTCATGGGTCATAATGACCCAACAATGCAGGCAGCGGCAAAATTTCGGCTTTTGTTACCACTCCATTGCAGAGAAATGTGAACAAATTTCATGTAACCCTGAGTATTTTTATTTTTGTCATACAGAGGATTTTAGATACTCAACAGTTCAAATATATTTTTACAATTATTAGACATATTCAACCTAAAAATCCTGCTGATATACTGTTTAGTTTAACCTGCATTTGACACCACATTACAGTATAGCTTTTCTTTTTTAACGACGGCAGAACACAGAGCGGAGTACTGTACACGAGTGGTTGATTCACTCCACCTTTGAGAGAGTGGGTGGCTCTTTTTTTTTTCCTCCACTTTTTTTGAGGGGGTTTTGAAAGTTAAAGATTCGCAGAAGCAATTCCAGACACGTTTGCATCCCTCTGCGGTAATTCTAGCAACTGGAGAGCTCCAGGAGTGACTTGGTTGTTGATGCTAGCACTTTTCCCCTTGGGTTTCTCTCTGTCTCTTTCTCTTCTATCCATACCTTCCACTCACTCCCCACCCCGCTTCACATACCACCCCACCTGCCTCCAATTCCCTAAACCCCCCACTACCACCACCACAATGTCAGGAGCTTTCAGATAAGCAGGTTTGCGTAGCCTCACTGCAGGGTGCGAAGGAGCTCGGGATAACAACCGTGCAATCATGAGGTCTGCAGCAAATGCAGACGCCTCTATAGGCCAACTGTAGGTGGGCTGGGGATAGGTGGGGACGAACAGTTGGAAGAGGTGAAGATATTTCACTCGGAAGGTGACCTGTTTTTTCCTCACTGGCACATACTGAGCTATATTGTGTTTACATCTTAATCTGTGTTTCTATATGTGCAGCAATAAGGTGACAAAGATCGAAAAGATATGAGCCCACGTCTGTTGAACAGGTGAAGGACAACCCACTGACACTGGACTTGATAACGCCATAAAGGGATTTGAGAGAGGGCTAGGGGCGAAGACAGTCGATAGGAACTTATCTTTGCTGAGCCTGAGTTGAGTGAGAGGTGAGAGAGGAGAGAGGGAGAACTTGGCAACCCTTCCTGACAAAGTATCATCATTAAAGCCGTAATACAGCACAGTAATACCCACACACTGAGGGATTTATCATCTCTGCTATTGTAATCAGGTACAGCATACACTCAGGATTTCAAACTACTGTATCCTTTTCCATTAAGATGTGAGCGTGTGGGCGGCTTTGACAGAAATTGCGTCTTTTACAGGCAGTTTTAAGTAACAGAACAAAGCGTGGTGTTAAGGTATGTAAAATGAGACTGCCTTGAAACAGGTCCAGCAGTTCGGTAACAACTGGTGAGTGGAGCAATAAACAATCATATGAAGCTGTGAGCTGTACTATCAAGTCAGTTGATAAGAATCACTTAACAAAGAAAGTGGTATAAGTTGCTGGTGTTACTTTATGGATATATTTATTGAGTACAACAACTAAGGCAACCAAGGTAACTGACATTCAGAGAAGACTACTATATTTAAACTATTTGTACCGATGTCAACAGCATAATAAATAAATACAGTTAAAATAAATGCAATTTCCTGACATATACTGTTAGTTTACATCTATATTACTATGAAGGACAGCTGCTTCAGTGTATCCCTGTTACACACTCTAAATGTTCTACTTTTTTGTTTATTTCAGGTTTATTTTTGTAGAAACAAGTAGATGTCACTGACCACACACACACACACACACACACACACACACACACACACACACACACACACACACACACACACACACACACACAAACAGGAATTACACTTGCCACATAGTACAAAAAACACAAACAGTAATAAGGTAATACAATTATCTTAGAATCCTGATTAAAAGACACGTGATCAATCACGACTACTAGCTTGATGCCTCTTTAAAAACTATGAAAGGGTATATCTCATTTGTTTAATATGTACACATTCTGAAGTCTAAAAACAACAAATTGTGTTTTTTGGATGCAGCAACTTCACAACACCGTGAGGTTGCCAGGCAACCCGAAAGTTGCTGCTCGTGGCCAAGAAATAGTCCATAACTCCCTGTAAAACCACACCATGTCATTTTCATATTTTTTTGTATGGATTAAAACAAATGAGATTTATTATGTTGATTTGTGAGATTTAGAGGTGCTGGTAGGTGGATTTTGTTACTTTAGGACAAAGCCAGACTGTCTCCAGTCTTTATGCTAAGCTAAGATAACAGACTGCTGGTGGTAGCTTCATGTTTTTATGTTGAACTATTCCTTTAATGAATTCCAGATTCCCATTTACAATCAATCAGGCTCATATAGAAATGTTCCAATATTAATAAATATTAATACTTTTCTTTAAATCAAAAATCATATTATAATATATATTAAGAGACCATATTAAGACTCCTATATACTAACTCTTCTATTTCTAATCTTATTTTTCATAAGCTATACTTATATAGCAACTCTTCTGATTAAGATATCATATCATGATCTCGGTCATACTCACTCTGAGCCGGTTATAATGTAGCCAAAGTGTCTGTCCTTCCCTCTGCTGGAAAACTCCTTCACCCCCACATGGACCAACTGAGTTTTGACTCTCATGTCCTTCTTCTGTGGCTCCTCCAGCTGTTTCTTCCCCGCCGGGATCTGAATCCCCTGCATCAGCCTCTCAATCTCTGAGTCCACCTGTGTGTCAGGCCCCTGTGCACCGCTGGTTAAACGCAGGGTTGAACTTTCCTTCGCAGGCAGGGTCATGGTTTTCTCCTCCCAGCGGTTGGCTACAGGAACTTGGCCTTGTGTTGTCCGGCTCTGGACGTTCTCCAGTCCAACCAGTTTTTGGAGACCACTGGGAGCTGGTGGACCACTTTTGACTTCTGTACCATCACCAAAGGGCTCCAGGTTTAGGTAGTCAAGCAGCTTGGAGAAGAAAGCTGCATGCTGTGTTGAATCAAGGGAGATTTAGAATAGTAAAGGCATTTTCTATTTAATTTCACCCACACATTTCACAGTTTCTGTTCTGAGGAAAGTTCTGAAGAAAAAATGATTACCACCCTGAATGGAGTCGTTTCTATTATAAATGTCAATCAATGAAAATGTGTGAATCTGTGTTGCATTCACTGACGTTTCTATGTCTGAGTGCTGGTCCAAGGTCTAGTGTCCTCCCTCC
The DNA here is from genome assembly GCF_963691925.1 of Scomber scombrus. NCBI lineage: Eukaryota > Metazoa > Chordata > Actinopteri > Scombriformes > Scombridae > Scomber > Scomber scombrus. Next base: position 16,208,770 of record NC_084989.1, read on the forward strand.
TCACAAATTATTGAAGGATGTTTTCAGTAGGTTTACTTACTAAAGGTTAAACAAAAGATGGACGGCATTATGCAAAACAATTTTAGTTCATATTATTTTCAAAGCTAAGCTTATAGAAAATGTTAAGGTTAGACAGATTACACACACACACACTATACATCTAGCAGTTTTGCCTTCAAATACTAATACTAATAGTAAATGCAAGTCTGCACAACTTTTGAATGATCCATGCTTGAAGCAGAATTCAAAAAGTAAAAAAAGTCTGATTTTGGACATGTCTCGCTCCCTCAGAAACCAATTTGTTGGTTGAGGTGAGTAATTTTAAATTCACCTTGTCAACAGGCTCCCTGTCTGCACCATCCATTTGTTGGCCTGAAAACAAACACAATGTATGTGAGCAGGTTGTGTGAAAACGGAAGATTTCTTTTGTATTTAGCAATGAAAAAAAACAATTATGACTTATACTGAAGGAAAATACATTTGGCAGTACTTTCTGTGATAACTATATAAACAATGCCTTATTAAAGTGTTTATGAAGTCATAAGTGTCTTTAGTGCCATACACTCTACTATCTATGACAGAAAATAAATACATTCAGAACATCGTCTGCTTTAATCCTTTTTCTCAGCATAATTAACACCTACCTTGCTGTTTCAATCTCAATGTATCTTTATGGTTTAGATCTTGCACTTGGTGGTGGTCTGTCTTTGGGTCCTGGTCTTGATTTAGTTCAATGTTGGCCGATGGCAGCATGTTACCCTTCATGACCTCACTGGGGTCAGCGGCTCCTGGTCCTGGCTGGGCCCCAGCTACTGGCTGCTTTTCATCCACCTCCTTCAGAGCTCCGGTGATGACCCCTGCCAAGTGGTCCTGGTCTTTGCCCATGAAAGCGTCCATGTTGATGCTGTGCCTTCCCAGCTGGTTTACCACATTCTGGATGAATTGCTCTGAAGGAAAGAGAGTAAACTGAGTACAGAAAAATTTAAGTGTATAATAATGTATTTTAAAAAACACAGAAACACAAATTCTCCCTAAAAGCAAGTAGCTAACTAAAATATGATGAATAATGTGGGGCTATGATAAAATGTATCTTACCATCCATGACACTAAGAGGCTCTTTGGCGTTCAGTCGGTTTGAGCCGGCCTTGAACAGCAGTCTATCCAGATTAGGCCTTGAGGTTTTGGAGCCAAAAGCCATCTGAGACTGTGGCTCTGCATTGCCACTGGGATCTGGCCAGAGGTAGCTGAGGTAGTGGACCTTTCCTTTGGGCCATACAGCTTCGCCAACTGGGGCACCCTGCTGAGTGCCTGGTGCCCCTGCAAGAAGCCAGTCCAGGTGACTGGAAAGGAGCTTCCTCTTCCCTGTGTCTCGGTTAGGATAGGTTGTACTAAGCTTGGGGTGCCTGCCCTCGCCACTCTGAGTAAAGACTTTGGTGACTGGAGTTTGGCCAGCTCCATTCTTAAGGCTGTAGACGGTGGTCTCCTTCCAGTCCGGCTTGGATTTTGGTCGGATTGGCTCCAAAAGACCATCAGACTTAATGTCTTCATTCTGCAACAAACATGCACATTAAGAGCATTAAAAAAAAAAGTCAAACACAATTTCTGTAAAGCTAAAGTGACAACATTTATATGATAAATCCTCAACCTGGCTTCAGCTCTGTCATTTTTTCCCCACATGAGAACATGGGATGGGTTGTACGGGGTCAGCATTGTTGTGACAGCTTTTAGTATAAAAAGAAAAGCAACCCAGGCTCGACTAGACAGAATAGGATATGACTAGGGATTCCAGATCAAAGACAACTGCCCTTGGAAATTGCATTATGGAAATCACAGATGAGATAGTGTCACTCAAATGTAATTTCATGCATTTCCACAAAGCACAACAAACTTTAAAAGCACATCCCCTCTGTCATAGAAGTACGGGCAATCTCTTATCTGAGAATGAAAATGATTAGTCATCTTATTTTAAAGTTAGCCATATGAGTTTATATTTGACACATGATGAACTATGTGTTTACACTGTGACACACTGATGGACATTTAGAGGCCTCTAAACCATGTGGTGTCATGGTGTTGTAATATCGGCCTCAAAATGTGCGATTTTGTCCTTTTCTTTGCTTTGTGTAGAAGAGGAATTCTCTACAGCATATAGTGTATCCGATCCACTGAGCAGCATTATTATCCATGTTGCAGCTGCACTAATACTAGCTATCTCCCCTGGTGCCATTTTCTGTCCTTCAAATGCATATAGAGAAAATGTCAGTCTCTCAAAGCCGAGCATACTGAGAGACCATAATGGCATTAGCACAGCAAGGCGGGGGTGCTCTGCCATTCATGCTAACCATGTTTGCCTTTTTCCATCACACTACACAACAAAAGAGCTCATCTCATCAATAAGGAAGGTCCTGAACTCTTCAACTTTGCATTATGGCTGTACTGACACAGCAGCAGGAAGCAGCTCGGCTATGAAGGGTGCCAAGCACATTTCACACAAAGCTGGGGTTCCACCCTAAATATGAGGGCTGAATAATGTAAAGAGGTGATGGAAGAGCTTTGTGTAAAAGGGTCCTTGCTCAGTGGGAGTCGGGTGAGAGGACAGAAAGCAAGAAACAAAAGCAGCGAAGGGACGAGAGGGTGACACGCAGTAAAGATGGATACTGGCTCTTAGGAAGAAGCTCTTCCAGTCAGTTCAGCTTGTTAAAAGCCATTTTTGCTACAGCCTGTATGATTTTCAGTGGTGGAAGGATTCAAAATTTTAAAAAATAAATGTACGGATGAAGCAAAAAAGTAAGTTTCAAAAGTAATACTGTTGACATGATTAATGGGGCACAAAACACATATTTTGCATTCATGTTTTTCAATTTTATCTCTTGTGGTCACAAACAGAAAAGTGTACAGATGAAGTGGCCTCTGTAACACACTTTTTTGTTTTAATAGCACCATATTTTTAAGGGCCACAATTTGTAATGTAAATCTTAATCTGAACAGAATTATATCTGTTAAATAAATGTAATGGAGTACGACGCACGATATGCTTGCAGTGGAATAGAAGTATAAAGCGATATCAAATACTTGAGCAACATTAAGTACCTCAAAACTGGTACTACTTGAGAAAAGTATTTTCCACGATTGAATTGTTTATTGGTCACACGTGTCCAATCCACTGACATGTCATCAACTGATGCTACAGTCTACAGTCTGTGGGAGTCTTACCTGAACACTGGCTCCTACTTGTTGGACTCCTGGGTGTCCAGCTACCTCCAATTGTGGCAGGAAGCCCAGACCGGTCAGGTACTGCTGAAGGTTTCTGCTCAGCTCTGCATGCACAGGCCTCTGTTTCCTGTCTCTGCTGCTGTAGGAGGTCAGGGGACTCAGGGGCGTTATCTCATGGCGGAGGGGGATGTTCCTCAATTTGGAGAGCTCTCTAGAGATGACTTGTTGGGTGATGTCATCCCGCCAAGTCAAACCTGGTAACAAAGAGGTTACATTTAGAGCTTGATTAATCTGATTAGTCGCCAACCGTTAAATTAAATTCCAATTATTTTGATAATCAATTAAATGTTTGGAGTCATACTTTAAAAGAAAAATGTACAAATTCTCTTGTTCCAGTTTCTGAAATGTGAATATTTTGTGGTTTCTGTGATAGTAAACTGAATATCTTTGAGTTGTGGACTGTAGGTCGAGACAAAAAAAGAAATTTAAGAACATTAGCTTGAGCTTTGGGGGAAAGGGACTGAAATTTCTGCGACATTTTCTGACATTTTATAGACTTATAGACTAACAATTTATTTATTGATCAAAAAATAATCTACAGATTAATGGATAATGAAAATAATGTCTTAGTTACAGCATTAATTTGATTGAAATTCACATGAAATTCAAGTCAATATCTGTGGCTCACTTCTTTATAACATGTTATTATAACTTGAATTCTTGTCCAAAAAAAGATTTCTACAATTTTCCCCAGATCAGATATAAGTTTAGTAAAGAAATGAAATAAGCAGAGGACAGCAAACCTAATCTGTTCAACATATTAATTGATGCATGTAAGATTAAAGAAATCAAACATCTAATATCATGAATATACCATAGAAAATAAAACTCCAAAATGTGTTGACTGTCCATGTCAACAGAAGTGAGACGGAAAATTAGGAGATAACTGAGGAGAGTTGGAATAAAATATGGCAAAATTAGAATAAGATTACCAACTCAAAGTCCTGTAAAGAGTTCTGTTTGTAGAAAATGATCATATTTTGTGACTCCATTTTCTGGGCTTTTCCTATTGACAAGAAATTGCTTAAGAGATCATGATCATTGCTACATTATACCAGGGCTAAAATCCTGGGTAAACCTGTGGCACAGGATCAATATGTCCTCCAGTTGCTAGCAAGAAAGCCATCACACAGAAATCTGTGCAGGACTCCCACGAATTTGCAGTGGCGTTCTTACATGAAACTATTCTCCAAAGACTGAAAACATGATCTCTGTTTCTTTGGAGCCTTTTATAAACGACTATGACCAAACTCCTCATTATGAAAGAGCATGTCACCCAGTGCAGCGTTGTGGCTCACTGGCGTATTTTTAATAGTTTTAGGACAACATTGGAGGTCTACTGCACAAAGGAATAAGCTATATCAGGCTTTGGATGCATACACAATACTTGTAAGTAGATTAATTCAATTTTTGGTTTGGCTCTGTACATGAGATCTGTTGACAATAAGAAAAATATAGAAAATTGCCAGCCTTATCCTTTAAAGAACAATCTCCCACCCCCTACATTGGAAACATTGGATCAGAGTACAAAATAAACCAATGAAGACAAATCAGAATAAAATGATGACACACAAAAAGGAAAACCATGACTACACATTGGTGCACACATGTACGGACAGATGTATACACAGACATCTACACACACTCACACCACAGCCAGTCAACGAGCCCGGGGAGAATGTCACACTGCGGCCTGACACTTTGCCAACATCTCTGCTAATTGCCAACACATAGTTGGGATGCAGAACTCCTGGGCAGGGGCAAAGCGCAGTGGTGCCAGGACCAGATGGAGCTACCCAAGCAAAAAAGATACTCAAAACATGGCCCCATTCACAATGAGCCAAGAGGCACAGCATTCCTTCGGCAAAGAGCGTAGAAATACCAAAGATATTATAATTCTTTTAAAGGTGCCAAAATGTTGACTGATGACACTTCCATTCCAGTTCAGAAGCATTTTTTAATGACAGAGAAGTAATTATATTGTGGCATGGGCTTAGATTCCTAGCTGCCACATACCTAACCTTTTACCAATCTCAGCTAAAAGAAACAATGCCCCCTCTCAGTAATGTGGACATATTTAATAGCAATAAACTCCTAAACACCCCGGGTGGGAATGCACGAAAAAATGAAGGTATCGACACCACAGAATGTCTTCATTAGCCTGGTTTCTCACCCATAGACACTGGATATTCTCATAGATATTCATAAGCACCAGATGAGGATCTGAGCAATGCAGAGCAGCTACAGATGCCTCCAGTCATTCTTGGCAGCTCTGAATGGAGCACAAAGCAGCGTATGTTGTCACTCTTCTGGAACGCAGCTCAGCCATCCATCCGTACAACAATGACAGTTAACTATCCGTGGCTTACCGGATGTGGTGTATACACTACTTGCTATATATTAACGCGGTGATGATCATTTATGCTATCATCAGTCGTGATGTGGAAATAAGGGCTGGCTTGCACCCTAAAAGATCCATATGGTACCTGCAGTTAACTGCAGCTGGTTAAATGGGTTCAGAGTGTGATGGCGCCACAACAGGATGAGGCTGACGCTGGCTTCATTGACTGTGACACCTCTATCCCCTCTGTCTCCTGGGGGATGCACTCATTTCCATACATAGCATGTTTTGTGTGTCTGTGATGGGCACACTTGAGGGAAAGGGTATGCCGGCACAAATTACAGAATCAAAATGAGTCATTTTGTGAAAAGAAAAAAGTCAGGAAGAAAAGTGGTGGGGCCTTTACGCTTGGATTCCTCTCAATCAACCTCTCAGCTGATTATCCTGGCACTGAGGAGCTAAATGTCATGCAAATTCATCTGGAAGTCCAGAGAAAGAGCAGGTTCCGTCACCAAGTGCTGCCGGTTTTTGCCTGTTAAGGATAACATGCCGTCTCAGGCAAATGCCTTGGTTAATTAACGCCACGCCATTAGCGCAACAGCTTTCAAACAAGCAAGATATTTCTGTTGGCCTCCTGTCTGTTTTCTGTGTGACAGAGAGAAAGAGGGAGAGAGAGGGGGGCGCTTCTAAATATTCAAAGCCTATTAGATGGGATCCTGTCTACATGTCTTGTTGTTTCATCTGGTGTTTTTTGAAATGCAGATTTTCCCCTTTCCTTTACTTCTGTCCACCGACTGATTTTAAAGGCATTAATGGAAGAGAGCGTGAATAATTTAGCAGCAAGTTCTACCTAATTAGTCAAAATGAAATATGTCAATCTAAATTTGACACATACATGGAACCAAGAATGTACCGCTGTGCCAAAACCAAAGATATGAATTTGTTTGTGTGTACCATTTCATTTTTTTGTGTGTTTTATGTCGACATTTTTAACAAAACATGCAAAGACACACGAATCCAGACTCTGCATCACTCAGTCTTGTTATCCTTTTAATACACAGTGTTCTCATTTCATACCCATCTACCAGCTTGTAGCAGCTTGTTCCAACTCTTTGTGGAGCTAAATTATGTTTATACTGAGAGACAAACTCAGACTAGATATTCTGTGTTTTTATGGCTGCACCATTTCATCAATGGGGAAATATCTTGCATGTCTTGTACATCATTTTATACAAAACTCACCAAGATTTAGCTTGACATATTTGGTATCTTTGGAAACTTTGTGAGCTTCACTGGAATTTAAAATAAAGTTCAGTGAACAATGTTTGACTGCAGAGCCAACCCTGACTCATAGAATTTACATTCATATACAACTAAATTGTTTCCCTAATTACATGTCCCGTGTGTAATTAGGTTTAGGCAACAGAAGCACTTCAGTTAAGGTTAATGAAAGATTCTGGTGTCACCTAAATGTTAATAAATGCTTCTGCTTCAAGTTACTGCTGACTTTTTTCTTTATCAAACCAAGAACTTTAATCAACCATAAAAAGCTTTATATTGCTGTAGTTTCTACTGCAGGATGAGATATTTTGGTGGGGGGAAAGAAACAACTGGGTGTGTCTGTCTCTGACATTTCCCTCACACATTCAGTATGAGTACCTTTTTGCAAATTGCCAAATATGTTAATTAACAGAATCATATCATTATGTTGAGAGAAAATGTAATTCAGCCAGCATTACGTACGGTAATTTAGATAATTATTATATTCTCTGTTTAATGCCAGTGAAGGTCTACTGAGGCCGTGCTGATACGCATTATTATGTAACTGACCACCTAGACTGAGGTCATTTCATATTGCCGGTACTGCAAAACAGTTATTTGCCCTTCCATGAACATTTAAGGAAATCATTTTGCTCATACTGTATCTGCAGCAGGTTTCTTTAAAAATGATCCTGCCACTCTACTGTACACAGCCATGGACTCACACTGAGTGATTCAATAAAAGCACTCTTGTTTTCCCTTGTAACAACTCAGTTTTCACATGGCACGTTAGTGTGTGTGAGTGTATCTGTTCTCAACGGTACCATGCAGTAAGGTTGTCAAGGAACAGACAGAGCAGAATATGAGGAGGAACAACAGCTTTTGTTGCTTGTCTGTCAAAGAAAACATATTTGTGCACAAAGTATTGTAGGACCATGGCTAACATGTGGTTTCAGTAGTGCTGGAGGTGACATCATGCCAGTTTATGCTAACTGGCTTTCCCTGACTGACTACTCCTGTCAATGGAGTTAATGCAAATGTCATAATGCATCATCTTGTTTCACTTCCCTGCACTATGAGAGTATCCACCACTCTGCGCAGGGTCAGGAGGTCAATCGACTGCAGATTAGTGTAGTTTAACGTCTTGTTCCAACAGCAGCGGCACTGCACTCTGACATGATTCTTTGTGATCTTGTGAGCTTCTAGGAGTGCACAGCTAACAAGGTGCTCAAGTAACAAAGGATGAAATGTGTAAAATACTACTAAAACACGAGCTGACTAACTGGAAGAACCTTTACTGACTTCTTGTAAAAACATACGGTAGCCAGACATTCCTTGGAGGCCAAACATTGATGGATTTTTCTTTCATTGGTATTGATATGGTTAATTTGGGACACAGAGGGGGTGACATTACCTTCCCAAAAAGACATAAAGAGTCTTTCTGGATTAACTCCAAAGAGAATGAATGAAGATTTTAGCATTAGACAATTTTTATACTTGTTTTACAGCTATTTAATACAGGTTTTGTAGCTCTTTCAAACTCTATTAGCACCAAGGTTCCATCTTTATTTTCATGATGGTATTTTGTGACTATGATTTGTTTTTTTGCTGTTTCATTTTGTTGTGTAATTTTATTTGAAGTTTCTGTGTGAGAGGCCATCTGCGTGTTTCTCTTTCATTGGATAACTGATAGACTCAGCCCTCCTGTAGAGTATATATAAGCTGTTTTTACACATTCTGAAAAAAATCACCTGCGCTGAAACATGTTGATTTGAGTAGGTAGTCAGCTTAGTAGTTTTTTAACATTTGATCTTGTGAGCTTAACAGTATTAATACTCACCTGTAATAGACAAATATGACATACATCAGTTTGAAAATGCATTTTAATATATTGTACATCAAATAACTGGGAATTTTAAGGTGTCCTTCTATAAATCCTCTTTTTGTGTTCAAAAGATCAAATGTAGAACTCCTTACCCCCTCAACTGATTTTAAACTTATGATACTTTTGTTGTCATCTTGTGCTGTTCTGTATGTAATTTGAGTTGTGTGTTCTGTGCTTTAATGTGTGTATATGTGTTGCTGAGTTTTATGTCTTTTGCAGTCCTATATGTATTTTATTGTGAGTTTTATGTAGTACAAACACCCATATAAAAATGGGCACTGCAAACTACCTTATGCTATAAATGCCGTAATATGTGTCATTAGTTTGCACTAAACTTGTCCGTATACCATTAACATTAAATACATTGATTATTACACTGTGGTTGGGCTGCAACTATCATTTACTGTAATGATCAATTAATGCAACGATTTTCTTGATTCTGTAAAATGTAAAAAAAGAGAGAAAATGCCTGTTACAATTTCTTAGAGAACATAGTGATGTCTTCTGTTGTCTAATTATGTCTGATCAGCAGTCCAAAATCCAAAAATATTCAGTTTACTATCATTGATGGCACAGAAAAGCTTCAAACCATCACATCCTAGAAGCTAAATCAAGTAAATGTTTATTGTTTTCGTTGTTGATTATCAATATCGTTGCAGATTAATTCTCTGTTGATCAATTAATCATTGCAGCTCTACAATGCAGTTTCTGCATGTATCTTCACACACTTCAGGCCTGCATAAAGACAGCAACCTGACTATGAAATGTGTAGACACACTGTGGCTGCACACGGTGAATACTGAAGTTTCTCAGCTTTGGATGCTGTGTAATATAAAAGTCATTTCCAGTTGGGTGACAGTGCCTTGCATTCAAAAGGTATTGTGTTGAAAATGTAATACCAGACAGTGTGCCCTGCCAACAGGGACACATCCAGACAAACCAAGCCCTTTTGTATAAGGGTCAATTTCTATTGATCTGAATGACATTGGTGTTGTGCAGTGAGTAGAGATTTGTGCGATTTCAACCTGCATCTCTGATGCAAGATAAAGAGGATTGTAAATCGATTCCATTGATGTTCCTCCCTGTTTTTCCCCCCTGCTTCATCTCTTCAATTTAGGTTACAGTACAATGGTCTCAATAACCCTGTCTGGACTCAAAAAAAAAAAAAGGTCCCCCATGTCTCAAAAGATGACACTTCAATAGCTGTTGAGCTGATAAGAATAACGTGCTGCCGAGCATTAACGGTGGCACTCATCCGAAGATAAAGCTCTGTGTCTGTGGATGTGATTCTACAAGACAGAGAGGGGAACATGATTCAAAGTGATGATGTCATGTCTGCAGCGTCGGTAAACGGGTGTCTAAAAAACACAAGGTCAGAGAACTAGTCTCATGATGAAAAAAAGCATCTAAAGAATTAAACACCTCTTAAAACGAAGCAGGGGAAAATTACACACCGGATCTCTTCTCATCCTCCTCACTCTCATTTGTTTATTTCTAAGCAGTAATTAGTATAAATGTGCGGTCTCGCCTGGCTTAATATTCATCACTGCATTTTTTTTCTCCCCTCTTTTTTTATTTTTTTTAATTTTTCTGGCCAACTGCTTGCTCTTAATGATTTTCAACACTGGTTCACGCCTGTTAAAAGATATTAAGCTCAGAGTGGCCTGCAAAGCCAATTATGTTTGGAAGGCTGATGTTTGTGGTCACGGTCCGTGGTAAAGGTGTCTACTGCCCCCTGGTGGGATATAATTGCAGATACAGGCTGCACAAAATATGTTGAAAGAAATCACAGAATTATCTCACAAGGAAACTTCATATATTCCAAAATACATGCAGAAATCAAAGCTGTTTTATTTACTGAATTGGTGCCATCTCATAGCCAGAAAATGCCATGCTACTGTATAAGCACTTGAGACATTTGTGTAGCAGTTACTGTGATGGATCCATGATAGTGGGCTGCCTGAAGGGTTGTCGTTCACACTATCTGCGGAAGAAAGCTCTTTTCCCCACAACAAGATCATGACATTAATATCAAATATGGCAAAATAACATGACAGAATTGATGAAATGTGTCTTAAAATCTGAAACTCAGCATGGTTCCAGGCTGGGAAAAACTGGAACCACTAAATCCCTGCTTCTTTTTGTAAATGCACTGTCTCCCCAAAAGATGTAACCTGTTATAATGAGCACATTAGCTGCTGCCATTGATTGAGTAGGAGAGACTCTCTAATGTGATTATACTGCACACCTCACAGTTATTCATCCACAAAATTAGCTCTTAATGTCCTAAAGGCATACAAGCCAATTAGATTGGCTGCTGGAGTTAGGCAATGATGGCAAAACAATGGCCTGATATGAGTCAAATGACCTGCTTGAGCTGAATGGCGTTGTGCTATACTAGCCAAAGAGACAGCTTGGCTTATTTGGCTTGGTTCACACAATGGCAGTTGACAAACGTTTGCTGTAAGCCCTGAACATGACTGATAAAGAAAAGACACTCGGACAAAAACAGACAGGCAAACAGGCAGTGTGTACCTCTGTGAGCCAATTTCTGTAGGAGGATTCTGAGGTGTTGCAGCGCAGAGGAAGAAATATCGTATGTGTACAGGTCTGCACCGGCCAACTCCTGGCACTTTCCAAACACTCCGTCTACAAAAAAAGAGAAAAAAGAGAAGAAAAATGGTGAAAACAGGTTGCTCACACATTCATAAGGGAAATGCTTTTAATAGCTCAGAGTGAGCAACAAACACAAGACAGATTTAACAACATTTCCCACACATGGATTGGGGCTCTGACAAAGTAATGTCTACCAGGCCAGCAGGGAAGCTGTGATGGTGTGTGGTACCTGCAGTGTGTCCGTACCTCTGACTTCCTGTTTTCAGGGAGCTAATAGCTGACATTTTTCCTCTGACAGCGCTACGATAAGCAGCCGTTCATGGCAGGAAGGACTTTATCAGGGGCTCTGGTAATCTCCCTATCAGCAGGCCTCAATACAGGTTGCTAGGCAACCCACGCCACAGAGTCCCTATCAGCCCCATAATTCAATGACTGGTCTAGACCTTTAAAGGATGTTGAGGCTCAGGGGGTCAGGATGCAGTGTGTAGATGTAATGTCTGGAATATGAATGACCCCTGTTGTCACCTTCTCTCAGCTGGGGAGATAAATCCATGCATCTTGTTGGCTATACTCACTAAATGAAAGTCCACCTCACAGATGATCTCAGGAGATGAATCGTGCAGATTCGATCAGAGCCATCTCTTCAGTGTGTGTGTGTGAGTGTGTGTCTGTGTGTGTGCAATCATGCGCTCTACCATGTGAGAGCATGTGCAAGGATGCCACTATGATTAGATGGGATCTAATGATGTGAATCAACACTTTGTCATGCACCGCAGCTCCTCATTAATTAGCCCCAAGATGTCGGACAATGACAGCAATCATCAATGGTACGATTGATGCTCACTGACATGTCAGGCACAGTACAACAAACAAACACTGATGTCCATTACATGCTTCAATTTTCTGTATTTCCTCCAGTGCTATTTTAACACTAAGGAGATCAAATAGATAAGCACAAATCCAAGGATATATGATCAATAATATCTCACTATAAAACAGCAAGAAAGCATCTATGGTGGTGTAAGATTTTGACACAGGGAGGAGCTGCAGATTTTAATCAAGAATACATTGAAATGTTCCCTTTTTTCTATTTCTAAACCAAGCATCATTTTTCACATTCCATAAAAAAATTAAAATAATTACACGGCCATGTTCAGTGTGAATGATAATTACAAAGATAATAATGTGATGTCAGATGAGGCTCTAAATTGAATTCTTATTCTAAATGAGAAGTGGGTGTTTTTCTGACTCCCCCCCCCCACCAGCCCTCATCCCCCTGTCCCTTGTCTGTGGCCCGTTAAATGACAGCTCTGTACAGGAAGAAGCCTGTGGGAGGTGGTGAATTAGCATAGACAACACAGCACAACAATCAGGAGTTATTTTGAGATCTCAAATCGCGCAGTGGAAAACTTCCCACCTGCAGACACACATATCATCACAGTAGAGTCTGAATCACAAGACGTCAATTGTCTCCTTAGTTGCCATCGAGCCATCACCTCTAAAGAATGAAATTAACACTGATGATGGTTTATATAATGACAAAATAATGTTTCATTCTCTACAAGGTCATTCTTCTAGAATGATTTATTTTCCCAGTAAGACACTAACAACACATATTAAATCTCAATTGATTTTGTAAAATTAGTGAAGGGGAACTTCAAAAATCATTATGCAACTGAAGTATTCCGCTTGCTCCCTGGATGCAGTACTTTGTTCAAAGAGTTTTTAGATAGTTTTATTCCTAATCTATTAGACATTGTAAATTACTCTCTAAAAAAACCTGGGTGTAATTCTTGATTGATGAACCGGATTTTAATCCACATGTAAACAATATTACAAATATTGCTTTTATCACCTAAGAAATATTGCTAGAGTTAGACACTGAGTTACACTGGAAGATGCCAAAAAGATGACTCACGCTTTTGTATATTCTCGTCTGGATTATTTGATTGCAATTTATTCAGGATTATCTGAAAAACTGTTGACAGGCTGCCGCTTGTCCATAATTCAGCAGTCAGAGTTTTAACAAGAACCAGGAAAATATATCACATTACTCCAGTTTTAGCATCATTACACTGACTGCCTGTGCCGCTGAGGACTGATTTTTAAAATTCTTTTACTTGTTTATAAGGCTCTTAATGGTTCAACATCTTCATACATTTCTGATTGCTTATCCGAGTATGTTCCAAACCGTCCCCTCAGGCCGTGTAGTGCAGACTTGCTAAATGTTCCAAAAATGAACTACATAAAGTTTATTGAAGCAGCTTTCTGTTTTTATGTACCAGGTTTGGAATTAGACAAACAACTTCTGTTGACAGTTTTAATGTAAGAAACAGCTCAATTACTATTTTTTATTGTTTTACTTTTAATTAATTTTATTTTTTTAGCATCACTGTTCTGTTTAATTCTTCTTTTAATCTTTATGGTGTTATGCTTTTTTGTTTTTTTAGTTGTTTTGTTCTTTTTATTGCTCTTTTCATTTATTCAATTGCTCCTCATATATTCTTTTTAATACCTGTCTTTGATTTTATTTTCTCCTATAAAGCACTTTGAGCTGCATTTTACGTTTGAAAGATGCTGTATAAATAAAGTTTGGCATTATTATGTAAGAAATGAAGAGAAGCTGGTGACATAACAAGTGACGGGTAAACTGTTAAATGTCTGTTGCACCACATCCCTCATTGGTTTCCATGGCAGTAGCCACTATTAAACACTTCTCTGTTGTCAGGGATATTCCCGGTAGCAACCACATACACAGATAGACAGGAGGACACACACACACACACACACACACACACACACACACACACACACACACACAAAAGGGATTTAGTACATTAAGAATAGTATGGAGGTATTTTACAACAAAAAAAATCCTTGTTTGGCAAATATAACATTTGATCAGGTATTTGAGCTGCAACTCTCAGCGAAACATGCTGTCACTTTATTGTGATATTCAAAATACTGAGATTATCAAAACAAGCTACAATGGTTTATTGTAGTTGACAGTTTGCAGGAAACACTGTCGCTTTGTTTTGTTTTTGTTTGTTTGTTTTTTTGGGGGGGGGTTGAACATTTTTGACAGTTTAAAAGAAGGTTTCAATTTCAGGCTTAAAGGAGCAAATCGTATGTTGTTGTATGTGTGTGCAAGGTTTTCCAAAACAGAAAAAAACACACAACAACGCAGTGGAATCAAATATCTTCCTAGAATATTTCAGGACATAACAGGCAGCGTTAGAGCAAGAGATCTATGTACGCCTAACACATTCAAATCCATTTGGGAGTGCAGCAAAGTCTATCAAGCAGAGTAGAAGACAGTGATTTTCTAATGATCATCTGTCTGTCTGGAAATATTAAGCTCACAATAGATCAATTTGTGCCTTTTTTCGAGACAAGGCTAAAACTGTCAATGTGATTGACAAAAACAATGCAAATGAACCTTCATCAATAGAGCCCATGCATAAAACAGACCACAGAATCAATGAATCAATCAATCCTTAGATGCACAATCCTACTAATCTGTGACATTTCTTTCTACAGAGCGGCTATGTCTGGATAAGTAGCATGTTGACAGGGAATAAAGGAGAAGATTTTCAGCCAAAAAAGGTAAAGAGCTCTAAATCCAGACGCTGTCTCTTCTCCCACTGTGACAGACAGCGCGAAACCCGGCTGCTGCTAAAGCTATTTAAACTGTGAAAGCTAATGCTTTGGGATAACAGGAGCAAACACTAAAGCTGACAGTCAGCAAAGCATTTCCAAAAAAGACGGAAGGAGGGGAGGACAGACCCAGGAGACAAATTAAGACGTATTGGAACAGGTGTATTAGCTGTGCAACTCCTGTGTCATGAAAATGAATGGGCCCAAATCAATACAGCGAGACCGGCCAGATGTAGTCTGCTAATAAAGTAAAGAACAGTGAGAGAGAAAAGCTAAAGTGATGAGGATATGATTAATGAAGTGTTTACAGATTATTCAGTGCTGTTTTTAATGTGTCCTTGAAATGATGATTTCATTTATGCATGCTCTGTAATCCACATGTAAATTAAAAAAAATAATAAAGATAAACCAGATTCTCAGCCCAACATCAAAACACGTGAATTTGGCTGTGGAGTACACATTTGATTTATACATCCTTTTTTATCAACATGTTACAGTATACTCTTTTATCCTTAACTGTTTCTAAATGTATTCATGTTTGATTACTCTTGGATCTGCACATACTGTCTTGGTGATGTTTCTGTGGCCCATGTAGATTGTTTAGGATTAGAGATTTTTTTTAGTGGTTACTTAAAGTGTCAGTGCTTATGCTGCAATTGCAATTGTTCAATCGATAGAAGCATCACCCATCGTTTAAATCTAAAATACAGTGTGGAACTTTCAGACAATATTGGCCCAAGTGGAGGCAAGATAACCACCAATCAATAAAATACTGTTGGTTAAGTGTTTAATAAGAGCCAACCAGTGCCCTCAGGGAAACATGTAGCACTTATCCACCATACTTTAGCTTAGCTTATCATACCAGTAAGCCAAAGACTCTGGGGAGCTGCATCAAATTAAAATGCATTTCCGGTGTTCAGATTAATCACATATCCTTTTAGAAGACCCTCTCGGGCCTAATCCCCTGAAGATGCATATAAAGATTTGAACAAGTGAGACACAACAGCACAAAATCAAATAATATAATGGAGGGTGGTAACTGACCTATTTAATCACTGACCCAATGACATATACTGTAGATTTTTTTGTGTGTGTAGATTCTATTGTAAAACAATGGTTTTATTGATTAACCCTTAGATGCATAAGTGGGGTCAAAAATGACCCCAGCAGTTGTTTTTTTGCGATATCTTTGTAATTTTAAATTTGTATCGTTTAATCTTCCATGTATTCCTCAAATAGGTTGTCTTTGACACGAGGCCATTTGGATTTGTATCTAATTGTTATATTTTTTAAGTAATTGCATTTTTTGTATCAGTACCACACTCTTCCATACGTGGGGTCAAAAATGACCCCAATCATTTTCTATGGAATTTCAAGGGTTAACCCTAGGAACCTTTGATTTTTATCAACTGTGACTGTCAGGTATATTTACTGTCGATCCATACATCTAATGCCAGCAGTCTCACCACCCCTAAAGATTATTTTTTCACAGCAACATACATGTATTATTAGTACAAGTATTATCATCATTTTTATACCTATATATATGCTGTTATAAAATATGAACTTAATTTCCACATACATGATTTTTGTGTGATATAGTGTTGTGTTATCATCATCAAATTGTAAAGCGTCCTTGGATATGTGAAAGGTGCTATATTAATCGAACCTATTTTTATTATTATTATAATTATTATTATCAAATTACTTTCTAGTAAGCTAACACTAGCTAACTAGATAGCTAACATTACTGCATTTGTTGTGTAGAGAAGCAGACTCTCACTATGATGGTTAGGGTTATGACAGAGCCAACAGAAGAGAAAGAGGTGTAAGATGTGTGCAAAGCCACCAATAGTTGCTGGAAATGCAGTGACTCTGTGTGCAGTGCTCACAGCCAGAAACAAGTAGTTTGTAACAGCTGCTCACAGTGAGAAGAAAGAAGACGTGTGTGTGTACATGCATAGACATACAGACGGATACACAAACAATGAATGTTGAAGTTGTGTTAGCATGGAAAACATGAAATCATTCTTGTGTTATAATATTGCATTAAATGCATTGATTCTAATTGGGATACTTTTTGGATGTTAACCGTTTTTGACCTTTTTAAAAGCTGGGATAAAAATGTTATAAAAAAGTGATAAATGAGCTTGTCAAACATGAAATAATCCTTTTGTTGACCAAAATATAATACAAATCATCATCTTTAACCAAAATGAAATAAATTTCTTAAGTTTACAGCATAAAACGCATTCATTCTAATTGGGGTCATTTTTGACCC
Organism: Scomber scombrus; assembly: GCF_963691925.1. Lineage (NCBI taxonomy): Eukaryota > Metazoa > Chordata > Actinopteri > Scombriformes > Scombridae > Scomber > Scomber scombrus. The sequence continues at coordinate 16,226,083 of NC_084989.1, forward strand.
CACTCATGGAAGAGTGTAGGTATCGGTAGGTCATGCATCTAAGGGTTAACAACACTGACTCTGAGGTAGATTTAATGCAGCCTTTTTGACACAAAAAACAACAAAAATGACCCGTCAGTTATCTAAATTAACTGCAAATATTAAATCCACATGCATCATTAAAACCGTTTTGTCTCCCAAATACCTCCTTCTTGCACTGCCTCTGTGGATGAACTCAGATTTACAGCTGTGCCATATTCTATTATATCTCTGAACAATTGATTTAACTGGACTCCAAGCTATGTTCAGTGACTTGGAAATGTTCTTGTATCCATTCTCTGACGTGGTTTTCTCACAGTTTCTTGGAGTATTTCTATTTATCTTTCTGAAAAAATAAAGATATAAACTTTAAATATAACGGTTAAATTGAGTAGTTGTCATCACAGAAATGAATGCTGAGACATATAAATTAAAAAAAAATCCTTAATACCAAGAGGGCCTTGTAAACTTCAGTGAAACTTTGGTGACCCCTTGTGGGGGTCAGGACCACCAGTTTGGGAACCAGTGATTTTAATTGCTCTATAGAGATCTGAGACTGTCTTACCAAGAAATAGAAACATAAGACCATACTGTCAGCTACCCAAAAACAACATATAGTTATGTCAGAGTGACAGATACCTGATGTGAAGCTGTGGTGCAGTTGAGATGACGTCTATATAAATGGACAATTTTCCTTATTTGGGGCACGAGAGGTGGAAACAGGCTACAACCCAACATTGGACTTTGCCTAACTTTAGTAGTAGTAGTAGTAGTAGTAGTAGTAGTAGTATTAGTAACTTTAACTCATACCCAGCATTTCTCTGACAGAAACCACAATCTCTCCCAGGACCCTATCAAGTGTTTTTTGTGCCTAACTCTAACCTGACTTTGACCACAGTGTTGTAAAATAAATCATAAGTCAAATCATTATTTTTTACAAAACAGTGGTTTTGTAACGGCTTCAGAAATCACAGCTAAATGTATCTTGTCCTGTTTATTTCTACTGATAGAGGTACTAGACTAGAAAAACACCCCTATGTATCATTCTCTTTTCACTTTGACATAAAAGGGTCTTTTTGTGTTGATCTGTGTAAAAAAGCCACATTTAATCTACTTTAATTCAATGTTATAAAACAAAAAAACATGAAAACTTCCACAGGTGGTGAATACTACTAGGTTGTGTGCTTGTCTTATGAATGTAAAACAATAACTACTTCTATAGGCACCGTAAATGAGAGTCAGCCATGTATAAAATGGCGCTGAATGACATCACAAAGCCGCTCCTTCTCGCAACCCTTCCCTCTCCTCAGCTACCATGCATGGCAACAGCTCGGGTGAGGAAGAGCATGGCTGACCCAGCCCAGAATAAACCAGGTTACTCCTTCAGGGACCTGGGAAAGAGTTGAAGTGGCAGACCTAGTTACTCCCACTCATCCTCTGTCTGTGCAGTGGCTGCTGCTTATCAGGAGTCCAATGGAGAGTGACGAAGATTGAGTATGCATATAGGGTTATGAGGCAACTAAATAATGTCTCATTATTTGCATATTAGGTGCAACATTAATTCAACATTAGTCTTTTTTGCCTGTATATATTTGCCTTTGGCGAGCCTGTAATTACATTTAAATGTGAGAGGAATGAGTTTTCTCAATGTGAGTGCGGCTCTGTATGGCCAAAGGGCAGTAAAAGATAAAAGAGACGCTGAAGAAGAAGAAACATGTAATAGAAAAGACACATCAAAGTTCAAAAGAATGACCATCCAAAAAATATCATCGCATGGTATTCTTTAATGTAATACGAAGCCTCTACGACCCTCCTCTCTGCCTCTGGGTATTTTTCTATCGAGGTGTCAGCAATTTCCTTCTATTAGGCTACATGTAGCTCCCCTCTGTACCAATGCAGTCTGTGTAATTAAAGTCAGTTTTTTATATTCCCTTTTCTTCACTGTATTACCATCTCCTTCTCTGTTCCCTCCAAAACTGGGTTAATATGGAAATAAGGATCTCCAAATTTGCTTCTCTAAGATACAGCAAACCCAAAGATTACCGACTCCCACTCACTATCAGATCTTCCCCTTCTACAGATATCTTTAAAGCCCATCTTTGAACAGTAGTTTAACATTTTTGGCTTATTCAATGTCTTGGAGTATGTTAGATATGAATACTGATATCTCTCTCATGTCTGTACGATACACATATGGCTACAGCTAGGAGCAGATAAGCTTAGCATAGAAACAGCTAACAGATTTCAGACTGTATTACATTTTTATTAATATTATAGTTAAGCTTGTGAAATCCTGGAAATAATTCACAGTGCAACCTAGCTCTGTCCAAAGCAAAAAAAAACCATCCTAACAGCACCTCTAAAGTGCATTAATTAACATCTTATTCAATATTGTTTGTCGAATTTATACAAAAAGATGACGTTATGTGGTTTTACAGAGGGTTATGTGGTATGGTGGAGGATTATTTTTTTAGCCTTTGGACAGAACTTGGCTGACTGTGTCCCGCTAACATAAGCTAAGTGGCTTCTAGGTGTAGCTTCACGTTTAGTGCAGGGTTTAATCCTAGCAATAGGGAAAAAAAGAGCGAACGGTGGCCAAGCCCTTTAACTGCAACGTCATGTAATGCTACTGGGCCCAAAAATACTTCTTCCCATAGACTTACATTTTGGAAGAGGTGTCTGTAAATCAACGGATACATTTTTTTGTATCGCTCTGAAAATGAGTCATGTCGGTATCAGAATTAGCTCCATTCAGTCTGACCATGTTTCGAAAGTCAATAAGAGTCACAAAATTGAATCATTTTATCCTCATTCAAGTTAGCCGGAGGGCTTAACTGGAAGTTATCAGTGGAAGTCTGTGTGAGCATGCTGGGCCCACAGGGCGCACACAGTATGTTTTCATCCAGGTATTTCTTTACAGCAATAAATTACCTTTTTGTTAGCTGCATGCGCCACTGAGCAACTTTCATAGGAATGAACGGTGCCCCGCCTCCCACGTCATATTTAGTTCTCTTTATACATCCATGAGGCAACTGCCTAGGGCGCCATATAATGGGGGGCGCCGATATAACAAGCCAATTTCACTATGTACCAGAACGAGGTGCGGTTAACATGCTCCCAGGATGAAGCTCGCCTAGGGCACCAAATGTGCTGATTTAGCATACAGACATGAATCAATTTTCTCATCTAACTCTTGGCAATAAGGCAAATAGCCATTATGAAGACAGTGCTCTCATACTTTCATCCATAACTTACTGATTTTCATGCATTAATTTATTCATTTTTTGATTGATTTTCATTATTGTTTTAGTGTTTTTATTTCAATCTTTGTGTCCTCTCTATTTGCAAAACATATTGTATTACTGCAATGATTGGTCAATTAATCAATTAATCTGGCATCTTATAAATAAAATGATTAATCAATTCATCCAGATAGTTATTGATAATAAAAAGTTTGAATTTGTAGGACAGGGAAGAGTAATAAAGAAATCAGCTTAAAAACAGACATTTATACAAAATCATCCACACAATCAGGAGCTAATTAACAGCCACAAAACCTCATGTTACCTTTGCTCATTCTCATTCTCATTCTCCTCCTCCTCCTCCTCCTCTGATCAACATATTAATATTCAAACTGTGGTGTTTTCTCCTGTGTGTTACTGAGTGCACTCTCCTATAGGTCACATTATGTTTTGTGTGTACCTCTATTGTCTGTCAGCGAGCAAGTGTTCCCTGTGCTGGCTTCGTCTCTTTATTGATGAAATTGATTTTATGATGAATCCACAGAACGTAAATGAAGTGAGCAAAACTCAGTGAAACAAAACAACAAAATCGAAGCATTTAATCATTATGCTTGAAAGGACAAAACCAAACCTTCACTAGGATAAGGCGTAGTTCCCTGGTACACATGTAAGAGCGATTCCATATCCTGACCCGTTGCTTGCTCTGTCTAAACCTTCCAATATGGGAGAATACATTAACCTTTCATGATGATCCTAGATGCGCTATCAATCCTCTTTAAAATTAAAACCCGCTGTGTGATTGCTGTGCTGAATGAAAAATCCCCCGAAATTTCCCCTCCATTCATTAGGTGACACGTTGTCACGGTAACTGCTGACAAAAACACAGGCATCCTGCATGATAAGATGGTTTTGTGTGAGGTCGTGACCGTTTGTGTTTTGGGGAAAACTCGGCATATAACAGGGAAAACATGCTAACTTCCAGAGTAGTTAGTTAGACGAATACGATGACACAACCGCTGTGATGCATGATTGTATGCTATTGTGTCTCATCTTAGCTGCCAGCTGTTTTAATAATATATATGACTCATATGTCTAAACTTAGCAGGAGCATATGCTCTCCAGTCACCATCTACCTATATATACATCCCTGAATGATTAGAAATAGCCAGGGCAGCATGGAAACCAGGGATGATGTATAATATGAAATAATGATGTGCAGACATGACTGTCTAAGCCTGACTTACCATTGACGCAGAACTCATACGACATGCAGAGCTCGTCTTCAAACAGGCAGCCTGGGGTTAATAGAAGGTGAAATATGAAGAGAAGAGAAGAAGAAGAAGAGACACAAGTAAATATACAGCATAACATATAAGAAGTCCCAATACAACAATTTCAACATGGATTACTTTATTCATGTTTCTTCTGGTAAATGAATTTTGTCTAGTGCTGAAACAGTTAGTAGATTTAACAGTTTAGTTTGATGATCATTTCAAGTCATTTAAAAAAATATATATTCTGGTTTCTTTGGTCACTATTTATTAAAAATATGTTATAGTCTGGAAGATGATTACATCAATTGGAAAAAGAAAAATCTCTTAACATTCTTAAAGGACCAGTTTGTAGAATTTAGTGGCAATAGACTTGGTAGAAATGGAATATAACAGTCATGAGTATGTTTCAATTAGTGTATAATCCCACAAAAATAAGTCTCATTATGTTTTCATTGCCTCAGAAGGAGCCCTTTATATCTAGAGTTGGTCCTCTTTCACAGAGCCCACAATGTTGTAACGCCATGTTCATACAGTAGCCACTAGATGCCACTAAATCCTACACACTTAAGAAGTAGTTCAACATTTTGGGAAGTATTCCCATTCTTGCGAACGGGAGGATCAATACCACTCTCACATTTATATTTCTTGGCTTTAAGCAGTTGCCAAGCAACCAGAACAGTATACAGGAGGTCACGGCTCCCACCCAAGAAATAGTCCCGTACATAACCCCCCTTAACTATTGTAGTTTTTTACACTTCCATTGTTGTATGGATTAAACAAACAAGATAACATGTTAATTGGTGAGTTTTAGAAGTGCTGGTGAGTATATTTTATTATCCCTGGGCTGACACAGACTAGCCGTTTACCTCTGTTTCTGGTCTGTATGCTAAGCAAAAGGGCTGTTAACAAATGAAAGAGTTCTTGCAGAGAGGACCAACACCACTTTCTTATAGTATTTGACTGTTAAGAATAGCTTGTCCATAGATAACAAAATCCACCAATCAGTACCTCTAAACCTCAATAATTAACAGAATATTACATTATTATATTATTGTTTAATCTGTACTAAAGCATAAAAATGTGGGATTTTGTTATCTTCAGATAGAGCCAGGTTTCCCCCTGCTAAGTTAAGCCAACAAGCACAGGAGAGGTATCAATCTTTTCATGAAACTCTCTGAAAGAAAGTGAATTAGCATGTTCCCCAAAATGTTTAACTGTGAATCAGAAATGAGCTGCAGCCTTAATTTAATAATATAAATCAACTTAAAATGGGAGAAGGAGGAAATTGTAAATAGCTCTAGCAAGAACACTTGATGATTCAGGTTACAAAAAAAACATAACAAATGCCTTAATATTGCATATAAATGGAGCTGGAAAACATGAATATGCAAAAGAGGATTAGATGTACATAGAATTGCAGAACAAAATTAGCCCATTGTCAGAAGTTTTTAAATATGTTACTGCTCTATAAAAGTAAAGCTTAGTACTGCATTAACGCTGGCCGCGGGCCTCGCTGCTAATGGCGGAGCCATCAATCATCAATTAGTGCGACGTGTCCTATCCTGTCTCTGACACTAATACCCCAACTCCATGGGCAACATTTCCACATATGAATGTTGTATGAATATTAATGAACTTTAACGCTTGGACTAGGGCTAGGTGTTCCAGACTAATAAATGAACAGATGGCAGAGGCATTATGGGTAGCTGTTCCCTGTGTTCATATTTCACACGTGGGAGTTGCAGCGAGCAGAGGAATGATTGTGTGAAAACCCCTTATTTTCTTTTTGGAAGCTGACTGCAGTGACCCACTCTGTGTCAAAAAGAGCACAGACAATAATACAGATCCAATAAGCTCCTAAAAGTCTTATATTACAGTGTTTTATTACAGAGTTTATGGCATTTGTACTGTTTGCAACACAGAGATAATCTGTAAGCAACTAGGCTATGCCTCAGCCCTCTTCCTTCAAGTCTTTTATCTTTGTTATTTCCCTCCTTCTGCTCATCAGTAGGAGTGAGAGAAATTGGATGCGCCCTTTTGGCCTGGTGGCCTTGATGGACATCAACGAGCAGCTTGTGACCGTGAATAAAGAACAGGCTGAGTAGGAGGAGAGGCCTTCTTCAATAATGAGAAGAGATAGGTGCGGGAAGTCTGTTAATCAATTCACACAGAAAGGGAAGATAATCATGAGAAGAAGTTTTCAGGCATCACTTGTTCCAAGTTTCTTTGATTCAGATCCATCATTAGGATCATTACTAATCTGGGTGAAAACTTGATTATATACAAAATATGCAGCTATTTTGTGTGAGAATTGAAGGCACATTTTATGAAATTACACCTTTTAGAGGTAATGGCTCCCATATGTCAGCAAAATGATTATTTAATGATGTAAAGAGCGAGGCGTTATTATCATTATAGAACTGAAAGGATGTTCAGTTGTCTACAACAAGACAATAAGGCAGAATGTCTTGAACTGAAGAGAAACAACTTGGAAACACCACAAATGGGTATTCCAACAACTCATACCTGCCTATTATGCAGAATACATCTCCTAATATATCATTAATTTTAATGGAAGGATTATGAGGAAGCAGACAGCTATATTTTGTAGGTCAAACTGTTACCACACCTCTAAAGTGCTGTTATAGGTTGAAAACTGTATCTGAACTTCAGTATTTCCTTTTTAATCTCATCTAACTCCTTTGTAAAGTCTTAAAGCTGTAATAATCAATATTTTTCTATCAGCAATCGATTAAATTTCAAAGTGTAATCCGAGCCCACAGATAATTATCACCTGACTCTGCCAGTCTCCTTGGGTTTAAGCGTCTTTCGGCTCATTGTTTTGTATTTGTGGCTCGCAACTTTGTTGGTTCCCTCTCACCACTCTCACTAATCTCATGGTAGCTGTTTTAAGTAAAAAAAGCTTGGATAAACTCACTGCACACTGCCTGCCAAGAATCAAACGGCAGACAAGACAAAGTTAGCAACTAGCTGGTGAACACAGTGAAGTATTTAGCAGCAAAGGCCCACGTATTTCCATCAGAGTTGGTGGAGACCAAAAACAAAGCTGAAAGCATACTGAATGGTGGATTTACGTTCTCCAAGTGAGAAGAAACACAACTTCAGTGTTGCTCCTATTGTGTGTGTAAAGGGGCAATTGTTTTCTCACACGTTAGCCATATCAGCTTTGTAAAGTGATAATATGTCAGTGTTGTGTTGACAGCTTGTTGCGCTGCCCCACAGTGACCCAAATAATCTCTGCATGCTCACTGTAGTATTAGTATGGACAATGCAGCTGAACTAAATAGAAGCAATAAACACAAATATAAAATAAATAAATAAATAAATAGAGACTTTCTTATTTCTTTCAGGGAATGGACTTTAAGGTAATGGCAAAAAAATGGGGTCTTTCTTTTGACAGGCATGCTTGACTTTCCAAAGAAAAATGGTAATAACAAGGCTGTTACCAACAATGATTTAACTGAATTTCAGCTTATTTTCTCGATGAATTGATTTTGGTGTATTTCCTGAAGCTGTAATTACTAACAGTCTCTTTACCTTCTCTGACCCCACAACCTTTAAGTGTGTTTTATTTTCCCTTTGTCCTCACATTTTACCAAGAATTTAGAGTTTGAAGAGGGATGCAAAAATATCTGAGACCAAACTATTATAAACAAAGAGGAGTCACTTGGAGATGGAGGAGCCACACAATCCCTCTTGACCATGCATCTCACCGCTGTGCAATTAGTGTCAGTCCATTCAACTTTACCTCCTCATCACTTCCCTGCTTAATTCATTGGGTTCTCTGGGAGGCCTTGTCAGCTCTCAATATTAATTACAACCTTCCATTTAATGAAGCATCCAGCCGAGCATGGTTTGTCAGACATTGCGTGTCTGCGCGTGTGTGTGTGATAGGCAGGGACATAGGACTGATAACGCCGCACCCCCTTTCTCCGACACCATGCCAGAGATGATTAAAATGGTGCCTTTTAATTAAAATGCAATCACAGTGGATGATGCTGATAACCTCAGGCGGAAAAAAAAGGATGCGACTCATAGCTGAGGAAGAAAGCAGGTGGGGGGAAAAAAGGTGTCCTGGCTATATCTTAATGAAGCATCCTGACAAAAAATGGCCAGAGTCTATTGTAACTCCAGGCGTACAAGATAATTTCACGAACAAAATGACCTTTCCAAAAAAGCGCTACGCTTGCTATTGAGTGACGATGCTCTGTTGCCATATCAACCTCATCACAGATTAGTCTCTGTAGCTCATCAACTAGAAACTGACTGTCAGTCAAGTGGAGCCTCAGTGGGATTCAGAGGATCGACGGAGATGATTTACTTTATTTTTACTTTGTTTATGACTTAAACAAATGCAAATGTTTTATTTTCTGATATTGTAACTTATTTACAAACCTCAAACTGCTTAACATTATCTTTATTTTTTAAAATTTATTTAATTCATGGTTTATAAAACACTACAATGACAATACATGACAATTCATATCATTGTAAATTGAATATTCTTGGCTCTTTTGGATTTCTAGATGCCACGTTGAGCTCAGGGAAATTGTGATCTTTCACAGTATAAACAATTAATTAATCCTTAAAATAATTGCCACGTGAATCAATTATGAAAATAATCATTAACAGCAGCACTACACAGTAGAGAGAACTACAGGTGCTCTAAATGTGCAGAAGCTTCCCCCCTGAAAATAGACACTGTGTGACCTAATTTACGAATACAGTGTGCAAGGAGAATCCAGGAGGTCAGTGGAGGCTGTGAGTCAGTTCACAGTTCTTAAACATATTACAAGATAGTACATGCAATATTTAATAGGTTTTGCGTAAAAGCTCTTCCTGGATCTGATGTTAGCATGCAGAAAAGGGAATTATCTATGTCCTCCACCTCTGTGTAGCAGAGAGACACTGTCCCGTGATTCCCCTCTGCCTGCCTTATTACAACTAACTGCTTTTACAGGCATTGAGTGCCTCTTCTGTATAGGTAAACAAGGAGCAACACACAAATACAAAGTTCACCTTCACAATTCACCTTCAGATAAAAACTCAGCTGGGCATGAAATCAGGAAAGCTCATTTAAGGTCATTTGAAGGAAAGCAATTACATAAGAATGACTGAGAAATTCTCATCAGAAAATAATACAATCAAATTAATTTCCAAACTAATCTTCATCTGTGTCATTATGTGCATTCAAATAAGACAATTATTACAGATCTCTGAGCATGTGTGGAGGAACTGCGTCTCAAGCATTTGGCCGAGACTGAGCTGACCTTGCCGGGAACGTTAAACGTATCCCTACGAGGCCAAACCCAAGGCCGAACAGGAAGTCAGCGATTTGAACGTACGCTTGCCTTCACAGGTGGTTGACCGGTGCCGGGATACCATCTGTGATGTCTGAAGGGCCAAGGAGGATGCTGGGAATCTGGCAGTGAGGACAGCCACTCCCATAGCCTGCTGCAGTTTAGGACATATTTCATTCACTCTCTGGGGCCACCAACATATCTTTTATTATAATTATAGGCTTCAACCAAGGACACCGGACTCATTTTTACTTGCACACACACACACACACACACACACACACACACGAACACCTGTACTGTCAGCCAAAAAAGCCATTTTAGAACAGTGCAGCATGGCAGCAGCAATAAAAGTGCAAGTGAATTGAAAAGAGAGTGTTGGCTGGAGCAGGGACAGCACAGAAGAACATCACCTGCAAGCAAATTAGCATCAGCTTGACACCATGTCCGCAGATTCAAACAGCTTGTGTCATTAAGGCATTCTCTTGCTAAAATTAAAGATGGCTCCAAGCCCCAAGCCTTTCTTTGGAAGGTCTGTTCTTGTCAGAAGCTGCGTGTCACATGTCAGCAATTCAGCTGTGGTGAGTTATCATTATCCACAACATTGTCATACTCCACATGACAAGACTGTGTTAAAACAGTTGTTTGGATAATACTATGACACTCTGTGCATCTATATTTCATGAGCAAACTTTTTTTTTTTTCCTGTGGTGAATCACACTGTGAACAATTTGTTTTTACACCACAAGGGGGCACAAGGGGTGGCTGTGGCTCAGGAAGTAGAGCAGGTCGTCCACTAACCGCAGGGTTGGTGGTTCGACTGCGGCTCTTCCTATCCATGTGTCAAAGTGCCATTAAGCAAGACACTGAACCCCAGGTTGCTCCTGATGGTTAGGTCATGTGTGTGTGAATTAGAGGCAAAAATTGGAAAGCGCTTTGACCGTTAAGATTGAAAGGCGCTATATAAATGTACAAAAATACCATCAGTACAATGTCTCTTTCACATTGGAGAATAAATCTACAGTTATTTAACTACCTAAATAATTAGGCGGAGGTAGGAGGAGGGAGATAAGGGGCTTGGATGTCACTTTGATTGAAGAGGTAACCTGACGTGAAACCACCTGACATCCAGAAGAGTGTAACAAAACACATTTCCCACTGACTTTCAAGAGAATTTCTCTCAAATTCCCAGACAGACAGGTCACTCTCAGTCACTCAGCTGCCAGCTCCAGGCGACAGCAGCCATGAATTAAAGATGGCAGCATCGCTGCGGCAACAGAGGACCCAGAAATAGGCCGGCTTGACCTTTTTCCCTGACCCACACTGAATGATTCAGACATTTGATTTTCTCTCCTCTTCTGAGGTGTGATTGGGTGTTGAAGTGCAGAAACTGAGCAAGTAAAACAGCTAAGAGTCCTCCATCTCATTTGCCGAGGAGTTCACAGTGAACCAACACAACCTGGCCTCAAAGGAAATCTCAGTCATTCAGATGAAGTAAAGGTTTAACTCTTATGAGTACGAGTTGAACCTTGTTCATTTGAAGCAGGTCATCACAGCACTACAGTCTTGGTACTTTCATAGCTCCAAATGAAACTTTTCAGCTGTACCACCTGAGGAGTTGCATTGTACTAAAGGGGATAATATCATGTTTTTGTGACTTCGTAAAACATCGTCACAGTCCCAAAACTTAAGGTCAATGTATGAAAAATGCTTCCTGCAAGTCAACAGTCAGGGCTTCAACCTGCTCTGAAGGCTTTATTTGCGATGTTACCTCTACTTCGTCCTCATGATGACTTCAGATTGTTCATGCATGCCTACAAATGGCCATCAGTTACGCAGCCTTTGTTTTCGTTTTCAGAAACAAACCAGAAAAAGAAGTGAAGTCCTACTGCTACTGCCTGTAGATAAAACGACCTGTTTCAAACAAAGGCTGAACTGAAGGGCTGCATAAAGAGCTGTCATAAGATAAGTAGGGAGTTTTTCCACGCAGATCAAGGCCCAATTTTTGGTATCCACATTTTTCACCCACTTAGACAACCTCTCATCACTAAGAGAAGGGTATTTTTTGTGGCTTCAGTCAGTGAAGGAGATAACACAAATCTATAGGATCAAATCGCACCTGTTTTCATGAAGTATATATATTTTTTATATATGGCTGGTTCATGCTGAATGAGATTTATGGGGGGTTCTTACCATTAAAGTCATCCACCATTGCATGTATAAAGACCTTCTGTTCAGCTGATTAAATCTGTCCAAACTCTAACTGGCACAATTGTTAATCTTCAACCCAATTCTTCCCTCATCCTTTTTTAAAATCTACATAACTGGATGTCTGGAAAAGTATTGACTTTATAGTCTACTGAGATTTTTGTTCAGTATTCAAACAGGAAGACAACTGTCAGCCTATTTCATCAGCGCCCTCAGCTCCATCTTTCAAATATCATCCTTTCCATCCATTTAACCTGGTTCTGTGAGAGGACTTTCCTATCTTCCAATGATCATCTTGGCTCAAAAACATCTAAACCACCTTACCAGTTTTGTCTCTCTCTGCTGTCATTGCCCTCCATCATCCCATCTCCATCCCATCTCAAGGCCTCATCTGTGGCTCCCTTGGGGGAATGGGGGTGGGGGTGGGGGTGGGGGGGTCATTTGGCTGCTATTTATAGGACTCTATCCTTGGACATCCATCTAATCAATGGGGTCAACACCAGTCATCAACTCTATCAAATCAAGCGTCTGCATTCATATTAACTTACTTGATTTAAGTATTTTTCTGACAAATGGTAATCATTTATTAGGGTAAACTAAAGAGTAGTTACAGTACTAAATACATCGTACAAAGGAGGCATTACAGAAAATGATAGAATATTGTGTAGTCTTGGGATAGATTTTGCAGTTACAGAAACCTGCATTAGTTGAGCTTTGTGGACACATTGAGGCAGTGGAACAAATTGAAAATACAGCATTAACATATATACCATATAAAGTTAACATGTTGAATATGTTGCCACAGACAGAGTAATATTAGCATGAATTTCGATTCATGTTTCTGGCCACCTGATGAATATCAGTATCATTTTGAAGTCAAAAATGTGCTCTCCTTTTAGCTTAATGTTGTTTTCCACGAACTCCTGAGGGACAAATCTGTCTGTTAAACTGATAAAAGCTCCTTTATCATGGCCAGCTACTGTCACCAATTGCCGGTCTGCAGTATAGTACTAAGCAGTTAGCATACAGTGGGTTTATGAGTGTGTTTTCTGCTCAAATGTGGTTGATGAAAAAAAGCTAGACTGATTTAAAACAAGATAATGAGCTGAAAGATGCTAAAAAAAACTCCATATAGCCTAGGAGTACTGAACTGCAGAGTTGGGTGATAACTATCTGATGGTTCATCACTACACGCAAGACCTTTCACCTCGGACCCACAGTCATTTGATCCAAAATATTGATTAGTGCAGCTTAAAAAGTTCATTAAAACATGAAGCTGGTGCTCCTCAGTGGTTTAGAGAAGACATTTCTGGAACAGCTTAACCAACTGATGTGATGAAATTGCACCTTTTCAACAAGCCATGCTGAGCTGTTCACCAATTTAATGTTACAGCAGGAAAAAATAAGGGATGGGGAAGGGTCTAGCAGTATTGTCATATAATAATGCTGCAAACATCCTGTTTAATTACAGCTTGGTGTGAGGAGCTGCAAAACAAATAAATGTTGATGGATTACAGCCAAATGTGGTGGAAAAATGTCACAATTGTACCTCACAATAGTCATGTCAATTTGTCAAAATATCCCCCCTTCAGGTTTGCAACTGCATCTAGAAATGTCTCTCACTTGCGTTACCCTTGTCTTGCCTTCGTTTCCCTGCTGCACTGAAAAATGGTTTGGAGTATTAATCAGCATCACCCTAAGACGAAGCAGACACATCACTGCTTTAATCACAGCTGAGATACTATAGATTTATTCCTCTGCTTAACTTGCTTCCTTCAGAATCCTCATTACTGTGTTATTGTCCTCATTATAAATCTTGGCTCTGCAACACAGGGGTCACCTTCAGACTGACCCCTTCACTGACACCATTTAATTTGAACCAGATGAAATGCTTGTGAAAAGGTATAACAAAGCCATCCAATACTTCCTTTTAATACCTGGGGATGTTTTCACACTCTCTGTGTCACAAGGCTCAACAGTTCACATATATGGCGAGGTGAGAAAGTACAATAAGAAGGATGCTCTTTGCACTTTCTCCTTTGAGGCACAGACAAAGATGCAAGTGAGGAAACAGTTTTGCCAACATAGTAGTGTGAATACGTCATATTTTAACACCTCACAAGTCTCAAAAGATTAAAAAGATTCTATTGAAATGTAATTTAATTTTAGAGTGTAAAAGAAGAGCAGTCCTTCACAGTAAATTTGTAACATAACCTTCCTTGCCTCTCTGGTGGCACACTTCCTCCTTGACCTAGAATGTCTTCTGGTTTCACCCTGAACCAAAGCTGCAAAGAGAATAACAAGATGGATTGCCCTGACACGTCTGTTTGACACAATTCTGACTTCCTTCCTCTCAAGAGCCGCTGACATTTCTCAGAGAAGACACAGACGCGCAGCCAGCCGCTTTGCTCCCACTCCCTTGTCTCAATAACCACTCAAAGCCAACACACTCCTCCGAGCATCTGTTGAGTCAAAGAAACATCGCACTCCGCCTGTTATCACACCAGCCGTGGCTACATCCCAAGCCAGGGATATACAGCCTGCTTTGTGTCGTTTTTTTCCTGAAATGCTGTGCTTACACTTTGAAGGCAGCAACTTTGAAATTAACTAAAAAAAAATAAAAAAAACTGCAATGAATGGTTTATCAGTTTGACTTCCTGAACCCCCCAAAACACAATTTCAGCAGCTGTATGTTGGATCGGTGCAGCTCTTCAGTAGTAACTGTTTGCTGTTTATTACTTGGAATCAATAGGCATGTATTTAACAACAGATGATAGTAAAAATCTTAATGTTAGATCCATTAGGCTCATATTGAATCAATGGGCATATATTACATTCAACAACAGATGATCGCAGAAACGCTTAATGTAAGATCAATTATGCTCATATTGAATGCTGCAGCTGTTGAGATTATTAATTTAGAAAAACAGGCTTTCCAAATAACACACCAAATGTTCATTTAGCCATCCTGCACACACAGCCAATGTGCAAAGAAGAAATGTATTGTAGGCTACAATAAAACTTCATCCAATAAATGGTTTGTCATTTACTGGATGAGTTAAAGCCTTTAGTGAATTCTAAAAAGGCTCCATATACAAAGTGTCAATAAAGTCTGAACTGAAGCTGACCCTTAACCAGTTCAGCTGAGATGACTCAGACATCCTGAGAGATCAGAACCTTGACTGAGATTGTGAGACACATCACTGCAGGGTTATATTAGTTTTGGCAGTCCTATTATCCTTGGTTCAATTTTCATTTTAATTATGATTTGGTTTCAGGCGGCAATCACAGGCAGCGTTTTGGAAATGGAGTTTTCATTATTCAGAAAATTTTTTTTTTTTTCAAAATCTAATATGAGCCACTGTGAGGAGTGCAGTGCTGGTGTTGGCTGTGAAAGCATACTGATATGATGTCTAGATTAATGTATTATGTGTTATGACAGCTGATTGAAGGTTTTTAGCAACACTAGCAGCAATGTTGGTGTATTAGTCATTCAGTACAGTGCTTTGATTCAGATATAAATATCTCAAAAACTACTCGAAGGATTGCCATGAAATTTTGTAGAAATGTTTGTGGTCTCTAGAAGATGAATAGCACTGACTTTGGTAATCCCCTGACTTTTCCTCTAGCGCCACCATGAGGTTGGCAATTTTGTTTTTCAGGTAATCATCTCAATTTTTAGATGAATTTGCCATGGAACTTTGGATGAATTGTAACAAGTTTGGTGATCCCTTAAAGCAGCTATAATTGTTAGTTTTTATAACAATAATGTATCAAATGATGTCATTTATAGCGATGAGGATTATCACCTGACTGCAGCTCCCACCAGCTTTATGGAGCTTTATAGTGAGTTCCGGCTCATTGTTTAGCTTTCTAGCCGCAACTTTACTGTTTCAGTTCACTGTCACAGTTCACAGTGTCATTTCTGGCTGAAGCAGGCAGCTGTTTTCAGAGAAAAAGCTCCAAAAACCTGCTGTGCACTACCTGCTCAGCACCAAACAGCAAACAAGCACGGTTGGTAACTATCTGGTGAACATAGTGGAGCATTTAGCTGCTTAAGTGCCAGATATTTCCCTCAGGAGGCGATAGACCAAAACCAGAGCTAAAGGAAAGTGAATGTTGGCATTGTCACTCGGAGCAGCCTCAGAAAGCCTCTAGCTGTCATATACTCCATATTAATGCTGTTGTAATGGCATCAAAAGACAAAATATGAGACTTATTCATGATTTATTTATCTTGGATTAGAAAGAGAGTTGTATTTTCCCTTTTTTATTTCCTTCATTTCATAAAAATGTATTTTAATTTACTTAAAATGGTTGAAAAAGCTCAGTGTAATGTTTTCTGTGAGGTATGTTTGCTCCCAGGATAAACCACGTTTATAATAACTGTTCCCTCGGGAGATCCATGGAGTGTCCTAGCAACGCAGGAAATAATAAGACAACACAAACATACAGAATGAAAACAAACCACTTCCAATGAAGCAAGCTGCGCGGCCTCACATGGATATATATACCATACCCATCCACGCTGTAGTAAATACAGCACATTACAATCCTCCCAGATGATTTACAACCACTATAAGATATTTGATATCACCACTCAGTCCTGATATCTATGGGATGACATAGGCCCATGGCGAAATAGATAGAGCTCAGCAGCCTATGAATCAAATCTAACTTGTCTGGGTATATTAGGCGATGGCTGCTGATAGCCAGCCGTAATGAAAAGATCCAGCAGCACAGCCTCGAAGGAGAATGTCTACATGTACATGCCCGAGATAAGCGACCCCTGACTCATATCTCAGTCCATCAATACATACTGTAACACTCATTTGCTTGGATATAAAGGACCGTTAGCTCTGTAAAATGGACAGAGAGTTCATTGCAAATACAACACAAGGCATTAAAGGTGGATACAACTGATAAGCTGTGATTAACTAGTGATTTTTTTTTCATGCTTTCTCACTTTTTTGAAATGTGAAACTCCTCACTCAGTCTGATCTCCATGTACCTGCTAGATATCTGAAAGCATCGTCAGAATAGGGCTAACGCTTTGGTGTATGTTTGTATTTCATTCAATCTTGCCTTCGTTTTAATATTTCTCTATTTAAGTGATTCAGAGTCTCTTCAGAAAAAGATGCAGAGAATACATTTTTCATGCTAACAAAAAATGACCTTGCGGCTGCAGGACCACTGTCTAGTTAATATGGGATTTTCAGTGGTTGTTATTGGGATGCAGGACACTGGCGAACCACTGCAAACAGAAACGAGATGCTGAGCAGAATCTCAACAAGAGGCATTGTAGCAACACGTGAGCTGATTGTGAGGCAACACAATCAATTTCTGCACATTTTCCACTGATGGGACTTCCCTCAGTAGTCAATGAACTCATTATTCAAATTAAGCTATTCTTGACTGTAAACACGGAATATACCTATCTTCACTCCTAAAATAAAGATTACTTAGGATGTCTGAATCTAAGATGCCAATCCGCAATAAAATCCCAACTTGTTTCTCTTTTAGAAGCCTCCCAGGGTGTCATTTATGATGTAATTAATATACAACAGTGTTGTAAAGTTTGTCAAAAGCCCTCCACTGGTGCCAATAACAACCTTGGATTAACTCTCAAGCATGAATTGCTTGAAGGCAGCGGACTGGAAGCTGAATAGAGAGTCACCTCAATGGAGAAACACAGGAAAAGTACATTATGTTAACCAGTCCATGACCTCTGGCTGTTCTCTGGAAGACCAGAGCCTCATCCTGGAGGAGACCGCTCAGACGTCAAGATGGGATCAAGGTGGCTAAACAGCATGTCTTAGTGTTTTATTGCTGTTTATATCATCCTCTAAGGGCTTGGGTGAATGTAACCCATGCAAGGAAGATGTAAATTACACTATAGAAGAGCTTCTCTTATAAGTAATTGTTATCTGTAATTTTGCTGTTTGTATTCATAAGACCTCATGCTTTAAAAAGTCAAATTCTGTGAACTCATTATGAGGTTGTGCATTAAGTGCTCCAGCAATTTCCATACAGTTGACACTACTTTGTATGAATTTGAAAAGTTAATGTTTTTAGTCTCATGCACAGGATCAAATCTGCACCACTCCTAACATTTTACAGCACTTAATTCTATAATCAGAGCGTGCAGCAGCAGATTAATTTTTTTCAAACCCCGTCTGGATTTCATGTACTCTCAGACGTGGAGGACGCACACACCCACGCACAGCACGCACTCTCTTTCTGTCTCTCCCACACAAACACACCCACCCATATATATATACACACACATATGCACATGCAGTTTATTATACTGCATGTATAGATATATATAGGCAGCCAACATCACCTTGATCCAAAGCTTTCCAATGACACAGCGTAATCCGCAGTGGGACTCATTAAAAACAATAACCATCTCTAACTCCCAGCCACACTCTGACAATGGAGACCTCTTGCACACACAGAGAGAAAAACATACTGAGAATTCAATGAGAAACGCACTCGGCGAATAAGCACAGACTCATTCACAAGTACTCTAAAGCATAAATTAACCAACTTGCAGCAAATGGCAAGTTCCTATATTATTTGTTGCCAATCTAATAACCTGCAAAAGCAAAGACTCATCTAATAAAAGAATAAAATAACTGTGTGCTGGATGGTGTTTACGTACAGATTACACAGTATTTAGAAAAAATAAAAAAAGGATGGACCCTCTCCTGTTCTAAATATACAGAATATGATGCAGTTTCGATGCCTCTATGAATCATCACTGAGCAGGAGTGCCAGCCTTGAGACCTATATATGCGTCTTTGCTCATAATAAAGTTGATTCCGTCATGATGCTCTGGCTGCTGATGCTGGATCGGTGGGTGTGATTAGAGGTGTAAATAGCAGGCGGGCAAAGTGAGGAAACAGTCCGATGAGTCTATAAACATCCTCCAATCTGCGTATTCTGTTTTAACCAAAAGGGACACAAGCAGCCTGATGGCTTCGGTAATATATCATACTTTGGACATGTGCCATGAAAATGACAGTGTAGTGTCTGAGACATGGCTGGAGGAGCAAATCAAGGATAATGAAAATATAAAAATGAAACAGGGATATATGAAAGATGCCCTTTCCTGAGGAGATATGAGATATTATTAAATATTTAACTAGATTTAAAATTGCATGCTCCTTAAGGGGAATTCTCGTGAGCACAGAAGCCACTAAACCCATATGACATTTAGTGCATTATTACAGTTGTGCTTGTATCAAGCTGGCTTGTATTGTTGGCCTTCTTTTTTGTTGTAATTGTTACTCTGTGTTAATTACATGGTTGTGTGTTTTGTTTTTTAAATAAGCCTAGCAGTATCATGCCAAACAAGTCTCACATGTTATCCACTGGGCCTGATAGATTATGTAACATTTCATGTACTGTAGGAGATTTTTTGATTTCAACCTGTCACACCAAACTATTAAACATAAGTTTTGTACATTGCAAGAAAGCTGTGAGTATTTGCAAATGCTACAATATCAGGCTCAATAGAGGCATTTTCTCAACTTTTGCAAATATTATTGGTGATTGATTGGAGCGAGACAAACCGAGACAGTCAGGTGGCTTTAGCACCACGGACAGAGCCTGAAACGCAATAAACCGAAAAAAGCTGAAGCTATTATGAAGAAAAATAATAACAAAACCAGGTCAGCTTACCAAATTTTCTGTCAGCGACGGCAGGTGAGGAGCAGAGGCTGACAGCCAATGCAGAGAAGAGGACGGGACACCACCGTGGATCCATGCCTGGACTGAACTACTAATCCATCGCACACCTACCGCTAAAACAGCATGTTTAATGCCAACTCAGGTGTGAGCTGCTAGGATGAGATGTGACACTAAAGAGGCATGTTGGAGTCGAAGGAGAGGCGAGGAGAAATGCAGCTCAGCGAGAGGAAAAAAAGAAGGTACAAAAGGTATTTTCGCTAAACGGCACACAACATAGAGGTTGTTTCAGCACCACAAACAGCGACCAGCTTCACCGAGGAGCCCCTCCTAAGTTTCTGACGTCAAACACACACATGGTGAGGAGGGACGCGCGCAGCATGCAACAGCGCTTTTGATGGAGGGATGGATGGAGGGAGGGAGAGATAGAAGTATGGGTCGAAGGATGGACAGATGCGTGAATGGATGGTGGGTGGATGGAGAGGAATAAATGGGTGGAGGGCTAGGTGGATGGATGACTGGGTTAAAGGATGGATAGATGGGTGAATGGATGGATGGAGGGAGAAATGTATAAATGGGTGGAGGGATAGATGGATGGATGGATGACTGGGTTAAAGGATGAATAGATGGGTGAATGGGTGGATGGAGGGAGAGATGATGGATGGACGAATGAACGGGTGGAGGGCTAGATAGATGGAGGGAGGGTTCGATGAATGGAGAGATAACATGAGTGAATGGATGTATGGATGTGGGGATAGATGGATGGTGGAAGGGAGGCATTGATGGAGGGATGGATGGATGACTGGGTTAAAGGATGAATAGATGGGTGAATGGGTGGATGGAGGGAGAGATGATGAATGGATGAATGAATGGGTGGAGGGCTAGATAGATGGAGGGAGGGTTTGATGAATGGAGAGATAACATGGGTGAATGGATGTATGGATGTGGGGATAGATTGATGGTGGGAAGGAGGCACTGATGGAGGGATGGATGGATGTATGGGTGGATGGATAGATGGGTGAATGGATGGATGGACAAAAATGAATAGGTGGAGGGATAGATGGATGGATGACTGGGTGAAAGAATTGATAGATGGATGAATGGATGGTAGATGGAAGGAGAGAAAGATGGACAGATGGAAGAATGGGTGGAAGGATGGATGGATGAGAAAGAACTACTGAATAAAGACAACATGAAAAGTGATAAAGCAAAAAGATAAAAAAACACTTTTCCAAATTTAGATTAATGAGCGACACATCGAAGCAAAAGGACATTTAATAAATATATGACTGATACCATTAGCCACAAAAATACATAAATCATTATAAAGTCTCAATAAACTCATAACTGCCCCTTTAAAACTATTGAATTGATTTTTAGAGTGCAAGTGCCTCCAAGCCAATGCCTTCACAAAAAAGAAACCAAAAAAAAAAAGACTAATTGTAGTAAAAGTTAAAATAAGAATAGCAATCCATCTAAACATTTGGAGATAAATTAAATAAAAGCCACTGAAAGCTTGGTGTCACATGTTAAGTTTGTCTCCAAATTGTGAAATATTTATCATCAGTGTACGACAATCAAAGTTTTAAGTAAAAATGTGCTAAATCCTGATAGGTGCTCAGAAGTACATCACATCAGAGAGGAAACAGAGAAAACAACTAAAATACAGAAATCTCTCATGTGAAATAACCAACAATCTCCTAATTCTGACATAAAATGATGAAAAAGTGTCATATAGGAAATAAACGTTCACGTTCATGTTGATTGATACAGTATGTTTTATTCTTATTAGCTCACCGCAACGCCACAGCTGACAGATCAACAGATAGAAAAACAAAGATACTGAAACATGAAAAAATATATGCATTTCATAAGAAGGGGCTTAAAAAATTGCGAGAAGCTGGTCACATAAGGCTTCAGCAATGATGTCATCAAGAAATAAATAAACACAGATGAGTGGGGCCGGTCTGGAAATACATGGTAGCAGATCAGCACTTTTTTTTTTTTTAAAGTGAAGATGAAAAATATATTGTGTAATTGTAATGTAGAGCAAATTGTAATGTAGAGCAAAAACTACAAATGTCCTAGCCCCATTTTATTTTCTTTTCTAAAAGAAGAAAACTTATAAATCCAAAATTTCATTCAAGGTCTTCACAGAGGATTCATAAACAACCCTGTGGAGAAAAGGATAAAGTATTAAGTCGTTACAGTTCACAAACCAAACACCGCTTTACAATTCACTGTTTATTTATCTACAGATTATCTCCACCATCTCATTTCCCTCCGCCTACCTCTGGATGTCTTCGCTGTCTACAGATCTGACGGCGTGTTTGTGAAGGTGCTGCTGGACAGATATGGCTGCACTCTTCAAGCCTGCTTTAGACTGCCCCGCTACAAAAACATTAAAACGTTAATGTGTCTTTATCAGCAATCTTCCTTAGTCTTTTTTCTGGTCTGCTTTAACTCAAATTCTCATCTTGTAAACTTACTGTGTCTGACAACAGCCAAGACGTGCAGCACGGCAGCCAGTTCAGTCAGACTGCTGATGGCCTCGGAGTTCAAAGATGAGCAGACCTCTGTCAAAAAAGCTCTAAAATAAACATGTTAATTAAAAGGTGAGGATAGGCGAGGAAGTGAATAAGCCAACCATTTTAAAATGAGTACAAAAGATGGCAGCTTTCTTCAGTTGACCCAGTTTGACTTTGGCCCATATTAAAAAGGGATTTACCTGGTAACAGAAGGTGATTTGAGGATGACAGAAAGCAGGACACTGGACAAAGGAGGCATCTCCTCCACCGAGTCAGGGGTGATCACCTCTACAGGATGGGTAATCTTAAGAGAACCACAGCACAGCAGCATTAATCATTTACTTAACTAGTCAAAATTACTCAAAAATGTAATCAATCAAGTCCCTTAGCATGTCCAGGGCATGGCGGGATACTGGTAAAAGACAAATCTTGTGTCTTTTTCATAACTTTTTCAGCTCACCTTCTGGATCATGTGTCTCTTCTCCACGATAATGATGGCAAAAAGTGTAGAGTAGACCCCGCTGAGAGGGGATACTTTCCAGGCTTGTGCCACTTGGAGGAATTCTGACAGGCCGGGGATAGCTGACTGACACAGCTAAGTAGAGGAAGATAACACAGGACAACAAAAAAAGGGTAAGAAAACAGCCGTATATAAACTAAAAGTCCATTATCAAGGAAAGTTATAAACAAGCAAAGTTGATGTAGATCAATAAAAATGTCTGCATACCAGTTTCCCCTCCTCTGGTTCCTTCCTCAGTCGGCGAGCTAAGAGCTCTATAATCTTCTGGAAGATGTTGGACACCACACCCAGAATGACGGTGGTTGCATCCTCCTGGCCTTCCTCAGCCTGTTTGTTGTCGTCGTCAGGTGTGTAACTCTCTGCCACCTCCTTCAAAATCGGCAGGAGCGTGGGAATACACAGATAGCCGGCCTCTGCAAAGGAAAACACGTTCTATGACCTAAAGGCCTCAGGTCAAGTAAAGCAACATGATTCAACAGGACTACTTTGCATGTTTCTGTAAAATTCATTTAAAAAGTGTTGTTTTTTTTTTTACAGCTATTTCAAATTACTTCCTCTCCCTTAAATGTAGTTGATTAGAAACTATTTTGATAATCGAAAAAATACATTTAAAGAAGTTACCTTTGGGTTGTGGGAAACTGAAACAGCCATTTTTCATGTTATTGACATTTTCAGACAAAACAATTAACCGAGAAAATAATTGTTAGATTGAAAGCACTGTTTGAAACACTTACCTGAAAGGAGGATGAGCGAGCACAGGTGGAGGATTTGACCCTTGAACGCCTCGTCACCCAAACCCACGAGCAAAACATCTCTGCATACAGTCAGGAAGCTCTGATAAAATGCATCCCCAACACATTGCAGAGAGAACATTTCAGACCCAAGAAAAAAAAAAGGACACATTAAAATCAACAAAAGTGCACAAATTGTGGTAATGCCCAGTCTTATTGGAAATAGATATCTTTTCGTTTTTTTGTGTAAAGTAACTGGTATGTCGTAAAAGCTGATGAGGAGAGTACTGACACAAACACAGGGAGTGTTTCCAGTATCTGTTTGCAGCAGCCGTGTGGTGACAGGCTGGAGAGTAATTGCACAAATAGGGAAATAAGCCCATTTGAGTGTGGCAGTATGAGCAGAACAATCTATGGAGGAGTCTAAATTTACCGAGCAGAACTGAAAGTCCTGAAAGCGGGAGGCTAAAAAGGCTCCACAAAACTTAATGTTCTGGATAACAACTGAACTGTGTATTTTCATCGATAGCCTCGGTACAGGGTGTGTCAAGCTGAAAATTAGCTTTTGCAAGTACAAGACACAGATCTGAACAGGCAATTTATTAAAAAGGAGATGTGATTTAATTTGCCAAAAGCCTAGATTTGCCTGCAGATAAATCATCTTGCTTGGACCGACTTTACGACATGCATAAATGATCTTACAGCAGAAATATTTTTGGAAAAATCCAGATGCACTCAAATATAATCTATCCGCACAATTCGCCTGACACCTGCGATTACGTTTGGCATCAACAGGCTTCAACACTGAGAGCATCATGATCAAACATTCATGCACTTGATCAAAACATAAAATGCACTTTCAGGTAGAGCTGCAAACATACAATTTTGAGCTGAAATCACGAGAGACTACAGAGATTTGTCTCTATTTACCCAAATGAGACACTGGTGTTTACTGCAAATCCAGCCAGCCATTTTCACCTCACTTAATGTGATCTGTCATTGCTGAAAATGTACATATAATACATCCAACGCTCATCTCGATGGGCTCAATCAGAGAATGTTGATATGAGCTCATGAGATGTAGGCTGTGTTACATAAGTCATCAGTAGGAGAGTTCACCTCAGCTATTTGCGCGGCCAGTGGTTGCGTCTTCTCTTGCGAATCCTCGGCGTCTCCGTCAGTACTTTTTGCCAAGAAGGGCAGCACCCTCTCAGCGACCCACGCTGCCACATGTTCCGTAGAGAGCATGTAGTCACGGCCTTCAGACGACTAGAAGCAAATAGTAGAATTTTCTTTTTGTAGTTTAAGGAAAAATGTTTAAATTTGGACACACAAAACAAATTATACCACCCGGACTCGGGTTACTAGTTTTGAAAATATGTGTAGCAAAAACTAAATAAAGACTGTCTTTGCTCTCAACAGATTACAGATGTGAACACTATTAATTACTAGTGGTGGGGGAAAAAATCGATACAGCATAGTATTGCGATATTTTCCATGACAATATTGTATCGATATACATGTATCATAGAAATTTGCAAATTAAAATGGAAGTTTTTTTTCCTTTGGGGACATAATTTGCAGGTGACAAAATGCAATAATGAATTGCAATATATCACAGAATATGGCAATATATTTAAAATCGCAATAATATTGTATCGTGATAATATCGTATCATGGAGCATCTGCTGATTCCCACCCTTATTAATTACAATACAAAGCTAAGCATTGATGGAAAACACCAGCATGCCCTGGATACATTTTAAAAAAGTGAAATAAGAGGGAAAGATAAAGGAAACAATGAAAGAAAAATGCAGATGGACTCACATTATGTTGCAGGTGTGCACCGAGGCGGCCGTGGTACATGAAGGCTTTCAGTGCAACCTCCACACTGGGACTTTTAGGATCTTCTGAGGTGGAGTTGAGATGAATATACAGCACCGACTGTTGAGACAAATATCACACAAAAATATCTGTCTGGGGAAACATGCTCATCTCAAATACTGGCTATCTTCTGCATGTACTCATGCTAAATGTATTCAAGCAGGGATACACAGACTGGTGTGTGTTTCATGTTTGTTTTGACTCAGGTCTCTGCTTCAAAGCTTTTGGATGAATGTTTTCAAATCACATACAGACATCCTCGACATTGATCTGTTATGTTGCCCTCCTGGTAGTTTTATCTGGCATTCTAAATGAAAACCTGCCCCACAAATTGCAACCAATCACGTATTATTGCCTTTAATTCACTGCTCGCCCACTGAAGAATTACATTAAATTGACAACCAAGAAGCAGGTTGCAGGAGGTCATGTTGTTCTCTAAGATGTGGAAGATAAAATACAAAATTAGAGGATCAGTCAGTAAGTTCTCCTCAAAATGTGAACCCTTCTAAAGATTATTTCAAATGCTACAAAGACTTTCCAAGTAATGGATGGAATTACTTTAAATTTAGACCCTTAAATATGATCTAATTTTTTGACTCTTTCTCTGACTGACATAAAACTTCTGTGTGTAACAGGCTGTTCTAGTACACTGATACCACCGTTGCCTGAACAGTTTGTCCCTTCTCCTTTTACAATGTGAATGCACAGAAATGTGACTTACTGTGGTTCCTTTTTACAGTCTCTCCCGCCTTTGTATAAAGTATAAAACGATTTGATATTTTCCATACAAAAAAAGCACAGATCTGCTTGCCTGTCTTTGCCTTCGTCTTACTTTAGTATTCTGCTGTATTATATGTACGATATTTCAGCAACTACGGTTACCTAAATTGGGACTGAGTCTTATTCCTTTATCTCCTTTTTTGTTTTGTGTGTAAAAGAAAAAGAGAAACTTCCAAAATATGAACAAAATGTAAGCTGTTGTAAACTTGCTCTATTTTTTCAATAAAAATATGACTCAGCAATATTGAAATGATATACATCCAACACACCTTCCAGTTTCCGAGAACTGTATGGAGCTGCTTCAGTGGACCCGGACCGAGAGCCAGCACTTTCTCCCGCAATGATGTGTGGCTTAACACATAATCCAAGTAAGCCAGTGCCAGGTCTGGTTTGGCCTCCGTCGTCTCCTGGATACGCACCTTTCGACTGGTGTCCGTCTTGTCCTGAAGATGACAGGAAGATGAATTTACTAAGAGAAACAACTGGATACATTTTCAACCTCTCAAGTCTAACTCCAGTTTGTTGGGTTTTTTTTATTTTTGGTTGCACAGACTGACCCCTTGTTTGGGCAGGGCCTCAGTGAGCCACTCAGTGATGAGCTCGAGGATGTTAGCAGCCTGGCCCCAGCTGCACATGCACTCCAACAGCTGGGTGTATTGTGTTGGCAGAGCTCCTGATTCCATCTTCCTCAGCCTGGACAAGACGCCACAGCTGGGAAACAGGTTAGACAAGAAAGTCAGCAACAGAGAAAAGCAGGATGGGTGTAAAAGTTTACCAAAACAGATGGACACAAACAGCAAGAGTAAGACAAATGAGGCATTATTGCTCACCTGAATGTTAGAACTGCACTTGGAGGCATAAATGAGGCCAGCTGTATGAGTGCGACGGTGCATCGCTCAACCTACCAAAACAAATCAACAAGGTCTTACAGTTAAAAATGGACAAAACCATCTCATGAAAGAATCACAGTAAAAAACACCACATCATATGGAGGTTGATGTACCTGAAAGGTGCTGAAATATTTGGACATTACATTGCCAAACTTGGCAAACGTGTACTTCTGGGCCTCCTCGTTGTTTTTCAAGGCCTTCTCGACACTTCTCCACAGGATGACCACGATCTCCAGTAGACTCGACACGACGGCCATGTCTTTTCCCAACAGAACATTTTCAGCCTGCAGAGATCAAAGTCCACAATGGATCTCCAAAAACTCAGACAGAAACTGTACATAAAATGAACTTACTTCACTTAACTGTCAACATACTTTCATATCTTATTAGATTGAGAAACAAGAGAGGCTTAGATTAACAAATAAATAACTATGGTTGTTTTTGATATGCATGTTAAATAGTTTTTCTCTTACAGCGCTGTTCTCCTTGTTGCTTTCATTAAGATCGGACACATCGCAGTCACTCTGGATGCAGTTGTTCAGAACGCGCCGAATGGCCAACATCAGCTTTACTGGAAGATGAGAAAAACATGACTTAGTTTTTAAATTACATATGGACATTACATTTAGAGTAGTTAACATCTGTGCATTTCTACTAATTCCTGGCTAATTTTTAATGAGGATTACAGAGCACTTACTGATGTTAGTGGGGGCTGTGTGTTTATTGGCAAACTGGTAGAACTTTCTGGCAGCCATGGGGTTCATCTGAATGAGGGTGATGCACCTACAGCACCACTCTTTCTCTGACTCGTTGACAGGGAGGAAGGACTTGAAGAGCAGATTGACAATTCGCTTGGAGACTGACTGGGAGTCAATAGCCAGGCGAGCCAGCAGGTGGTCCATGTTGCAAATGTCCCAAAACTGGGGAGTGGTTCACAAGGAGGGAGGATGAGGAGAAAAATCATGTCTTGTATCTGGTTTGTGTCTGTGTCATTTGGTCAAATTACACCTGGATTTGTACCAGAAACTAAAATGCGTCTTAACTTGTAAATACTGCATGTCACTGAATAATTTGCACAGTAATCTGCTGAATTTTATTTCTTATATTCAAGAAAACATTTCGATAACACACATATAAAATCAGCACTAGCCTGTTGACTTTTTAACAAATGGATAACATGAAAAAAAAAAAACCTACACGTACCTTGGCAGCACGAACTGCTTTCACTTTAATAAGCATATCAAGGAAAGCTGTGCGGACTTTCTCTGAGGTGTCATGAAGGCTGTTCTTCACGGAAGGTAGGAGTTTTTCCAATAGTGGATAGCTGAGAGCGTTGTCCAGGACGATGTTCAGACACTGAGGAAAACATTATACAAACTCCAAGTCATCTTATTAATGCTTATTCACTCTGCAGTGACAAGAACCTGATTCCATTTGGCAGCACAAAATCTTTGGACAAGAATGTGATTATTTTAATTCCTATATCATACTGCCAGTTTTTTAAAAACATACTTGCAGCTCACAATGCATCCTGGATAGCATAGCTTGCCAGGAAAAAGAGAGAAACTGCTATGCTCACCTTGAAGACTGAGCAACGGACATCCGGGGAGCTGGAGTCAAACGCTAACTCCATCATTACCTTCTTCATGAAGTCTGTGATGACTATTGGAGGGAGGAGTTCCCAGCACTTGGCCATGATCTTACAGACCCCAAGGATAGCATTGGAGCGCACAGTGGGGTGAGGGTCATCCAGAAGGGCCTGATGATGACAGACAGGTGGTTGTTAGTGTGGCCCATATTTGGACCATTATTAAGCACATAGATAACAACATAACAGATGATTTTAGATTATTGTTGCCAATCAATTTATCAAAAGCAAAACAAAAACTGATTGAAAAAATGTTAACAGTTCTCACCATTGCTTTGTCGAGCTGCATTTGAATGGTCTCATCTATATGCTGAATGTTTTGCTCCGGGTCATGGATGGGGAAGGCCTCAGTGAAAAGCAAAGTGGCATTGGCACGAACCTCAAAGTTAGGAGCCTGGGGAAACCAAGCGGGAAAACATTAGACAATATAGAGAAAGTACCTAAATACAAATTAAGTATGACATTCAAAAATAAATCCGTATGCATACACTCAGAGCTTTCCAAAGAATGGGCTTGTAGAGGTTATAGAGCATCTTGTCCACTTGATTGCAGCCCTTCCTTGTGTGGAAATAGCTCACAATCTGCAAATGAACATAAGGAGATCAGAGAATAAACATACACTGTAGAAACTCTGAGCAGCTGAAGCCACATAAGTCATAATAAGTCTACCTGTCTGACTTTGGTGTGGACAGGAGATGCTCTTTGGAGCAAGATTGCATTCTGCATAAAATCCTGTATACATGAGCTCTCAATCGTCTCCAAGAATTCCCCGCTCGCCTTCTTCCATGCTCTGAAGTACACCTCCGTAATATTAGCTGTCATGGTCCTGTAACGAAACAAATTAACAGTCAGTAATATGAAAAATAAAAGTGACTAATGTTCATTAGAGTGAAAAAGGCTTACTTGCTGGTGAACTCCAGCTGATTTTTGATGGTGCCATGAATAACCCAGATGAAGTTGACATTCCAGCTGAAAAGAAACACCAGGAATCGCTTTCCCTGCAACAATATACACATTATGAAGCTGACAGCTTGAAGACAAAGAAAAAACAATAAGTGCAAAAAAACCACACAGTGACTTATGCAAACACACACACACAGCTTCTGGATATCACTCTACTCACATCGTCGCTTCTAAAGTAAGTAGGACGGTGAAAGCATTGAAGCAACAAGTCGATTATCTGCTTGTTGTCCTCTGATGTGTAGTCCAGACTCAAAAGCACATCATGGAGATTCCAAACTCTTTGAATCTCAGCACCCTGACAACATATACAACAGAGAGACACGATGAGAATGTGTTACAATTATATAAATAATTCAACAAAACTACTAGAATTAAAAACAGAGCTTAACAATGAAAATATAACCATATAGCCACAGTAAGCGTCACAGTATTGATTGATTTGACATATAACTGAGTTCATATACTGACTGGTTTCTTCAAAATGAAGCTCTTCTGCAGAGAGATGAGAAAAGCAGAGCGACCAAACTTTTCTCTCTCCTGCAGTCCTTTTTTCCACCAGGATTCAAAGAGTGCATGAATATGGATGTGCAGAGGAGCCTCTGAGACAGGCAGCGACGCCAGAACGTCTGAGGGAAAGATGCAACAAGAAATCAGACATCAGTCATTTTAAAACTGACATTAATTTAACAGAGAGAAAAAAAATTGGCAAGTACACTCACCATGAAGCTGATTGGCAATTTCCAGAAGAGCTTTGTAGGTGTCACCATCTTCTAGGACCTTTATAGACACTATAGCCACTAGTGTCACGCCGTCCACAACAGCCATGACATGTTTCTGAAGGAAAAGTAAGTATGTTTAGAATAATAATATCCTATAGCACAACAACAAACACAAATTTGAAAGCACTTGGTTTTTTTTCCATGTACATAGTCTAAATATGACTACTGGTCAACTCACAGGGTCTGCATTTGACTCTACTTCCATGCCCTCCTCCCTGCCCTCCTCCGCTCCCTGCTCCCAGCGATCAGGAGGTAACTCCAGCAGGACGTCCTGAAGGAGTAAGGCTAGTTTCTCCCACAGAGCCCCTCTCTGGTTCCTGGGCATCTCCTGCACCACCTCCTCCACATCGAAAGGCTCAGTTTTGTCCTTCTGCTCAGCAACATAGGAGACAGGAGTGAATTTGAGACAGACTGCACACAGAGCACTTCTGAAAGCTACAAATTCACTTGTGATAACTAGTTATTAAATAAAGTACCTAACAAATGCACAATTTTGCTTGTCTCTCTGTATTTCTAGAGCTGCAACGATTAGTCGATGGACAGAAAATAAATCAACAACTATTTCAATAATGGATTAATTGTGTGGATTAATTTTCTGGTTCCAGCTTATTATATAAGAATATTTTTCGCTTCTTTAGTTATTTATGATAGTAAACTGACTAAGTACGTTTTGGTTGTGAATTATTGGTCAGAAAGAAATATATTTTAGGTTGTATCTTAGGGTTTGGGAAACTATGTCCTTTTTTTGTACTATTTTTTGATGTTTTATAGTTCAAACAATCAATCAAGAAAATAATCCACATATATATTAATGAGAGCAATCGTTAGTTGCAGCCTTACATAATTAATTAATTAAATGCTTTATTTTCATGCCAGAGTAAGTAAATCAAACGATAACTTTGTGATATGGTTGCATTAGTGTTTGTATTTATAAACTTACTCAACCAAATACTGAAAAGTCAGATTAATGCTAATGCGAAATAATAAATAAATATAAAATAGATACATTATAAAAGCAACCGTTGCCAGATGTTGGTTATTTTAACTACTTTACCTACAGCTGTGTGACAAATGCACATTTTTGAGACAACATTTACTG
This sequence comes from Scomber scombrus, assembly GCF_963691925.1. Classification (NCBI taxonomy): domain Eukaryota; kingdom Metazoa; phylum Chordata; class Actinopteri; order Scombriformes; family Scombridae; genus Scomber; species Scomber scombrus. Next base: position 16,257,662 of record NC_084989.1, read on the forward strand.
CAGTAACTTTGACAATATGTAACATTCAGACATCATTATTATTATTTAGAGCCACAATATATTCAAAAGGTATAAATGACATATGAAAAACATTAGATGAATCCTGCATCTTTATTTCTGAAGGGTGTGAGATGTTTCCTGATAAAGTTAGGTGTTAGGTTTACTTTGTGAGAAGTTACTTACATGAAGCTGGATAAAACGGAGGAAGTCCTCCACATTTTCTTTACAGGCGGCATTTAAAAACGCCTCACGCTTTGACATGTTTTCAGTTTTTTCAGAGGCGATGTGAAGATTTCCAGAAAAACCTGCAATTGTTAAGTTTAGTTTAGTGTTAGTGTAGCTGACAAAAAATGCATGTGTTAAAAGTGTTATTAATAAACATTAATCCACCTCTGTCGGTTGGTTCGAGTAGTACAAAGCCTTGTAATCATTAAAAATATGAAAATGTGCAAAAAATGCTCCCGTTGTTACCTTTTTATATATAATTTCGCGAACTAGTAGGAGCCGAGTGACAGCGGTGCCATAACAACAGTAAACCCGCGCAAATTTGGATAGGCTGCGTCATGACGTAGTGCGTCAACTTGGACGCCTACGTATATTTGTAGTTTTCATCTTCTGCCACTTGATGGCGACAAACTACAGCGTAGTGTGTAGCCTCTGTGGAATCTCAACACCGTGGTTGTATCCATGGTTGGGAAGGTTACTTTGGAAATGTAATAGGTTATAGATGACTAATTACCTTATTTAAAATATGTGATAAGTAATGTAACTGCTTCAATTACTTAATCGAAATACTGTAACTTATTACATTTTATTACTTTTTGATTATTTTTCTAGTTTTCTAATGAATGTTTTCAACTGCTGAGGTAAGTGTACACATTAAGCCCACCAAAATCTCAAAAGTTCATGTGTTTTTCAAGGATACTGACATGATTGATAAGGGAGATCATTCCTATAAATCAAGATTCATCACCTCATTTGAAAATATATTCATTAGTTCAAAATATGTATAATAAGAAGAATAAGAAAAAATATTTTTTTAAGTCAAAAGTCTGACAGGGACTTAATTGGTACTGTGACACCATTTAAGCCCATCTGTGTACCAAATAAGACCAAGTCAGGATTTATTTACAAAATATCAAAAAAAAAAAAGAAAAAAAAGAAAATTGATTTCAGAGAATTAAAAACATATATGTATCCTGTAAAATGTTAAATATCTAAAAACAAGGAAAAAACGAGGAAAAAACCCTCCTGAGAAAAATCTTAAAGGTCTGACTTCAGATTCAACCCCCTTTGTAATAATCAATATTTTCATAAGTAACTGTAATTTAATTCCACATTTTTTTTCTCAGTAACTGTAAAGGATTAGCTATAGTTATAATTATTTTGTAATTAAACTCCCCAACATTGGTTAGTTGCACACGTGATTTCATTAGGAAATCTCTCTTATCACTTAAATACTTCAGGGAAATCATATTGCAAGGTCAAATAGGAGGATTGTTATCTACTACACACAACCATCTACGTATGCACATATCATATTATAATATTTCGTCCAAAGTTATCCAAAGAATAGATTAACACTTTTTCAATACTCTCTTAAAACAACAGTCACATGCCCAAATCAACATTGAAATAGTTTTTTCTTGCGATAATCATTCCTCCTGTTCATACTGGCCATTAGAAGATCCCTTCTTATTTAACTTATGTAGGCAATGGGGACTAAAATCCACAGTGCTGCTGAGCAAAAATGTATTTAAAGGTTTATCTGAAGCTAATGTGAAGCTTCAGTCATCCACATGAGTCAAAGGTATCTTACAACGTTAGTCTTTTTAGTGAGTATGAACACCTTAATTAAGACAGACTTATAAATTATAAACTATCAGTTCATCCTTTGTTACTGGACACAGCGACTCATTTTAAAAACAAGCCAGACAATTTTCACAAGAGAAACCATTTATTCATCAAAAGCCAAGAAGAGGCATCTTGTCATTCAAAATTATAACATTATGAAGGCAAAATTACATAGTGAGTTTTTTTAAGGCACAGGATAGATAACAAGAAAAGTACTTAAAAGCTCCAACAGTTATAACTGCTTGGGAAAACATGTACAAGCTGTGTCCTCTTAACAACACATTCTGAGAGCCCCTGCTCATAAAATGCAATAATTCTTGTGTCAGTTCACATTATTCAACTTTTTCAACTCACATTTAGTTTGAACCCTTATTCAATTATCCTTTACATTGTTCATGTTACACAGCACTTATTCATAGCCCTAAAATGTGTCCAAGGTCTTCAGTATCTGAGCCAATGTTCAGAACAACCAATATTGCACAAAGTCCTCCTAAAATATACAGAGCAATCATTTTATTCTTTGCATATGTGCATTCCATGTTTGTAACTGAGCATAAGGAACAATAAGAGGTAAACAGTCAAATAACACCGCATGACAACATAAATATCAAAGTCAAAACTGCTACTTAAGTCTACTCTTGTGATTTTATCTGCCCCTTTGGTAAAATTTTTCTCAGATGACAAAACAGAATCTGTCACATTTTAACAAACTTGACAGAAAGCAATAACAGTTCTGACAGAATATCAATATAAGTTCCTTTAAGGAAACATAATACCATGAAAACCCCTGCAAATTAGTGTAACTACCAACTTGATATTTACATAAAACACTGAAAACAGAGACAAGGCAGTTGGTGTGTTTTATTACAATTACAATATGTTACAATATCTTCCAATCATGATCATGATCATTAATGAAATGAAAGGAAATGTTTGAAAAAACATGCTGAAATTACTGCTGTAAACTATATGACAAATGTACATGAATACAACAGAATGATGTGCCCTCAGATTAACAAGATCACTATATTACAGCAGAGGTGGTGTCACTATGTGAGGAGGGGGTCTTGAATACTTCTCATGCACTGAGACGACAAACCATCTTCACTCAGATCATACCTGTAAGAGAAAATGACAAAATATGTATATTTAAGCACTAAAACGTGGCGTCCCCCCTCTCCAGAAATCATTAAACAACGCAAAGAGCAAAGAGGAATTGCAGGTTTACCATTGTGTCCATCCTTTTGATATATCATCTCCACTTAAATCTACCAGCACCTGCAATTTTGAACAAAAAGCAAAGAGGAACTTCAGTCTTTAAATCGATAGAGTACTTGAGACTGGAGTTGACATTGGAAAATACTCAGCCAGAAACAAAACAGTTACCTTTCCCAAGAGCCCTTTGTGTTTGGACAGGATGCTCCCTCCATTCTTCACTGCTACATCCAGAGTTCTCCTGTGGAGCTCCACCATAGATACACTAAATTCAAACCTACAAACACACACATGAAAACACATTTTATGATTCAGATCTACGATGGAAGAATTAGTCAAATTCAAATTCTCAACAATTCTAAACATTGGCACACGTTTTTCTTGCCATTATCATTCCTCCTGTTCATACTATCCATTAGAAGATCCCCTCATGATACACTTTCAATTTAAGTGATAGAGAACAAAATCAGCTTTCCTTCTGTAAAATGTATTTCAAAGTTTATCTGGAGCTAATATGAAGCTTCAGCCTTCCAAATGAGTAGACATCTTTCACCATTACAGTCTTTTAAGTGCTAAATTCCCTCATTTTGTTCAATCCTTTCACTGTAACTGAACAGAAAAACTGTGGAAGATTTTATTTGACAAACTCAGACAAATGAAGTCACTACCTTCACATAAACTTTTAAATACATTTTTGCTCAAAACGAGGACAGCAGATTATGTTTTCTAATAATCAGTATGAACAGGAGAAATGATACAGCAAGAAAAACCTGTCAATGTTCATTTATGCACACGCCCTTACTAACTTTTAAAACATGAGACATCATTCTACCTTAATTTGGCTCCAGATTGATCCAAGAAAACCCAGGGAATAATGAAAACTAGCCATACAAATAACTCCAAAGGACTGCTAAAAGAGTCAGCTATCACATTACTATGATAATGATATAACAATTAGGTTAAATTAAAGGTTGGCACATTAAGCACCTATAAACCATAGTAGATTATAAACATGACACTGACTGGCATTTCAAGCATCAGATACTAATAATATCTGCACTAACGTTTGATCATAAACAGGATTCAGGGTCCGTTTTATTGTGCCGGTCTTCCTTCTCCCCGTCCGACTCTTGTCAGGCAGCAAATAGAGACGGATGAAGGGATCTGAGCCATCTTTGGTGAAGGCTATCAAGTTACTGAGGACACACAGGACAAAATAGTTTCACTCACATGTTGCCAGGCACATGTTGCTTATGTTACTGGTGCCTATTCACTTTGAACTGTTTCACAGGAAGCAAGAGGATCTGCATACTAAAGAATCTCTGGCCACAAATTACAATTAATGACAGAGACTTGAGCCAAAAAAAAAAAAAAACATAGACAAATGTGTGTGGAACAAGACTTTTTCTAATGTATCTTTCACAGCAAAAAAAACATTAAAATGCAGTGGATGATGGCAGCTGTGTATCTCACCGGCAGGCGTGCACCACCACAATGAGTTTGTTTCTCTGCGAGCTGTGTCGAACAGTCAGCTGGACCTCGCCCAGGGGGTATTGGCTGGGGGCCGAGCCACTATAAACAAGCCAGAGTCAGTCAGTGTCACTTCTTAGAGGCTGCGGCAGAAGTTATACCGCACATGTATGTCGATGAGAGGAGGATAGATGGACACGGCTTGACAGGCAGACTGATAAAATATTTATTGAGATAAATAGTCGAAATTAAAGATGCAAATGTATCAGATGCAAGAGCAGAATTTAAATGGAGGAAGAAACAATAAGGTCCCTGAAATGAGAGGAAAGGAAACTCAGAAGTAGGGGAAGTAATTAAGAAATGGTGAGCAATACATCAACTGAGACAGGAAGAGTAGGTGGGAAGCAAATATAAAAATAATCATATATCTGCCACTTACTTCTGCAGCTGTCGTAGCCTCTGCTGAAGCTCCAAGGTGGCGAAGGGCAAGGAGATATCCGAGGCCAGGCTGGGTGTGGACTCCTTATGAGACAGGTGTTTCTGGGAGCTGGTGATGCAGGAGCTCAGGTTGGAGATACTGCGGAGAGGGCTGGCCGAGTACGGCTCGCCGTCTCTTTGTTGGAGGGTGAGAGTGGAGGCGTCTATAGGTGGCGGGGGTGTGGGCGAAGGCAGCGGGGATTCTGATATCGACGCTCTCAGGGAGGGGGCAGTGGCTGACTGCGGCACACTGGACTTCCTGACCCGGACGGAGGAGGGCTGGTCTGAGGATCCCTGCTTCTCCAGGGACAGGATCTACAGCAAGACAGGAGAGGGACGTTACTGGATAATAAATGACAGCTCAAGTTATTGTGCTTTATTAAAGCAAAATACCTTCTTCACCTAGTTGTGCAAATGAAAAATTAGGTGTTTTAAAAAAAAGGGGATTTGTTTAGTTTGTTTGTGAAATACACAACCTTTGATTTGTTATAAAAACTTTATATTCAAACTAACTAATCCTTTCTTGTAAAGCGGTCTTAAACTTGCTCATTTGAAAGAAACATTGTGGTGTTTTATGTCACCTTGATCAAATTTGTCTTTATGGTGCTATCTATCTTTTTACAAAGATCCCCACTCTGATATGAGCCTGTGTAACCTTTCCCCTCTTTGAATATCCATGATGAATCTTGATAGGTTGTTTGTGATCAAATTTAAAAACGATTTCAGAACAGGTCAATATTTTGATACAGCTGCACACGTTTTGTTATTGGATAAGGTTTGATTCAATAACAATGATGCAATTTGTTTCAGAGTCGTTAGGAGCAATGCAATTTACTTGCTCTGGTGTACTCTTTTTTTTTTTTAGTTTATTGATTTTAGAGTAGTTGAAATGATCATGGTATGAAAATAAATGTCACTATTAGCATACCACATAAATTAGTGTTAAAAAATATACATTTTAACTTCCCAAAAATACAAAAATACAGCCCACTTGGTTGTTCTCTAAACCCTTCCCCCGAAAATCGATTGTCTAATCATATCTTAGCAACTGTAACCAGGCACAGTAGATAGGAGCCTGCTGCGGATTTCTCCACATGATGGAGCATGGAGCATGGGGCAGAGGAAATATATTTTTTATTGCATGTCTACAACCAAAAGCATTGTGTAAAAGGTGTAAGAAATAGTTTAAACAATGTGTTAATCTGCTCAACCTTTAAACATGTTTGTCTGTTTACAACAACGTAGTTACTGAGTGTTACACATCATTAAATACAGGTTATGTTCCCTATTAGCAGATTCACTGTGTAGTATTTCCACCATGTGTGATACGGTAATGTAAGCAGCTTCTGTCTTCCATTTTAACAATAAGTGTTCTTAATGATCCTTTCTAGTACAGTATGTTTTTATTCATATTTAACTCTACCTACTACATGCAGCCCCTCACTATAACACACAAGTAATTCAAAATAAATTAGTGTTAGCTTGTTGTCCTTTGCTATTGTTAGTTTCATTGCCTTAGCTGTATATTCCCTGATTCATGTGTAATTTCTAAACTGTGAACTTTCTAAGAACTGTCCATGTAAGGTCCAATATAATGTTGCAATACTTTTGTTTTTGTTGGGGTTTTTTTCTTTTTCTTCTCTTATGTCATTCTGTATGGTATATGTGATTTGCTTATACCTACTATTGTTGTCATGTATGTTCATTGTTCTGTGTCTGCTCTAAAGCTTCATAAAATACTGGCTATTAGTTAGTAGGTAAACTATTATCTTTGTCAAAATAAATTTGTAGCACTGAAATGCGTTGTTCAAACGAGATGGTCACAAAGAGATGTTTTATACAGTCAAAAGCTAAATAGTGTTAGTAAAACAACAATTCTTATTATCAGGAGATTTCAGACTTATTAAAACATTCATTAAACATTCATGAATATTATATTCCATTCCTGCCAAGTCTGTCCCACAAGACATCACTAAATTGTACACAATGCACCTTTAAAATCTGTAAAATTATTGCCTTTTCTCCATATTAAAAGTGAAAACACACTGGATACATGAAGATGTATGGGAGCTAACTCTTTCTTTCTTTCTTTCTTTCTTTCTTTCTTTCTTTCTTTATTCATTTATTTCCATGTCTACATGGAATTTATCAGCTGTTGAAGAATCAGACTTTTTGCCAAGGACGTGCATGTTTAGTCTCAGTCTTTTAACAAAATATAATGGATGTAACCATCAAGGGCATATTTCAAACCCCTTTTATAAGATTTTCATTTTTTAAAATGTGTCCGCTGAAAAGGTGTTTACGTGCAACAATATCCTGGTTTCTACTGGAGTACTCCAGAAAGCCTCAAGGTCTTCAAAACTGGGATGAGGTGTTTTTATGTGCAAAACATAACCAGGATACTCCAAAAATCTAATCATTTCCAGGATGTAAGTGCACATGTAAATAGCAGCAATAACTAACAGGGTTGGGGCTTAGCAAACGTTAACATTTAAATTAAATGTTACAGTTATCATACATTTTTTGTTAATTGCTGACATTGCAATACTTTCTTTGCTATACAAGATCAATTCAGATGCACCATATCGTTCAATAAACAGCTTTTCTGTTTGAATCAGCAGGTTTTCAACATCTATTCCTGTTTCTAAGCGTGAAATGAATAACCGTTATATAACTAATAGCATACAGGACCAGTGAGAAATGATGTAGTCCATTTTACCCTCAGGGCCATCTTAAGTTTGATGGTGGAGCTGGGTCCGGAGTTCTTGAGAGGAAAGCACTGAGTCAGCGTCATGTCCTCCTCCGCCAACAGGCTGCTCAAAGGCACCATCAGATTACCCAGGGTGCATTTCCGCTTGTCATCTTTCACCTGTGTATGGAGAAAGAAGGTCTGCTTTTAGGACATGTCAGCTACTTGCACCATTTAGTGCATAAACGTATAAAAAATAGATGTTATGAGGGGAAATCTTTAATAGGTCGTTACCTCCACCTCCAGCTCCTGCCTCCTGGGATTGTGAACAAGGAATGAGAAAGAATCTTCCCACATTGGCTCCTTGGTCTTGTATCGGATCTTTATGAGTAGACAGGTAGTCGTTTGTCAGTTGGTAATTAAAAAACACTTGAAAGTAGTTAATTAACACATTCTTCTCCTGGAGAAATCTGTACATTGGTGTCGTTTTCTTTTTCAGCTTAGAATCCTAACATCATCAATAAAATACAACTACTATGGACAATAATACTATTAATTCAAGATTAGCATATGTCTTGATGTGTTTATCACTTCAGACAGACAGTATATATTTAATATTGCACAAGATGGCTATTTACACCTTCTTAGCAAATATCAGAAATGCTCCTTTCTATCAGAGGTTTGTTTAATTGACATTAGCTGACCAAACTAGCATCTAACGGGTCCGAAGTCACATTTTCAGGTATGTTAACATATGGTATGTTTAATGTGCTGCAACTGAGCGACTATTTGGCTATCTAGCCTGCTAAATGACATTAGCGGTGCACTTTTCCTCTGTGAATGTTTGTCTGGTGGCTCATTCAACAAGCTCAGATACAGGACAGGACACGTGTTCATGCTTGTAAGTTAGATAAGAAGGAGACGTTGGCAGGAAAGCTAATGTGGGTTGATGCTCAGAGTCTCTGGCGTTTGTGATGTGTAGCAGGATGCTATCAGGCTCAGTGTGACCATCTGCTCTGCTCTATGACAGAACACTACGCTAGTGTTTTATCCAAGATTTCATTTGCTGTATTTAAATAAGGACTCCAGCTACCTAAGCAATGATGGAGCATAATTAAACAAAATGATGCAAGGACACAGGACTTGGGCCTGAACATATACTGTTTCTCTTAAGTCTTAAGTAAGACCAGACTGAAGACATAAAGCAAGAATTGAAGATGGCTGCAGTGCCGGCCTATCAGGGAACATCCCAATTGTCTGCTAATGTCTTTGGGTTGTAGGTTTCTGCCGGTCACTTTTGCAAAAGGTAATATTTTTCTTCATTTACAGAATTAAATCTTAAATCACAAATTGATGCATAATTTTAGGAAAATAAGGCCAGGACAAAATCAGCCAACATACACCCACTAGTGGATACTTATGACTCACCTTACTCTCAAGTGTTTTGTGTCCAACTGTCAATTGGACATAAGGACTGGGCTCACTGCTGCTCTTCTTTGCAGACTATTAAAGAAACAGGGAGAAGGGCGATAGATAATTCTCTGGACTTTGTTACACACAATGCACAAATGTCAACACACAGTAATTACACCCAAATTTGAATAATTAGTTACTTGAGAGTCTGTATTCGGCACACAATGGTGAGAAAGTCTGTAGTTCAGAAGGGAAGATACGTTTTGACAAGCAGGGCTGCAGGCAGAGAGGCTACCAAGGAGACTGCCAAGCTTTGTCTCCTCTGCACTCTAATTTTAGCATGCTGGATTGTGACAGCTAGTATTATTCAGTATTCCTTACAGAATAATAATACCCTACACTCTGTATCTACAAGCTGAGGGCTTAATCGTTAACCCATCTTTTCTCTCGAGGATGGTGCTTAAATTTAACAGCTACTGTGTTTCTCAACAGTATTAAACTGCACATTGTGCATGCAGACTGATAAACATAATCTCACATGTTAATAAGCTATGACTTGATCTGAGAAGTTGCTTGACAGAATAAACCCCAGTTTTCATATGAATAATATGTTTGTTATTTCTTTTCTTCATAATATATATTTAAATTAATAATCGATTTTTTCATCCATATATTAATTACATTTATATAAAGTATATACATTTTTTCTTATCTAAAATCAGTGAATGGAGAGTGTCAAGTCCTCTGAAACTAATCTGTGATCGTGAGCTATTTAAATAAAACTAACTTGATTTAATTTCACATCTGCACCTGGGGTGGCCGCAAGGCATGGGTGGGTATTGTAGAATTTTGTGTTTTTTGATAATTTTCTAAGTTCCTTGTCCTGAGATTCTGATCATAAGTTAGTCATGTTAAGCTTCCTGATCAGGTTACACAGAGGCAATATGTGGCTGGCTCCCCAAACTGCGTTGCTCAGTAGGTTTTCTGTTGAAAAACCTTGTGCTCAATTATATTGCAATGCCAAAAACAAGTGTATGTGGGGATTATTGGATTGGCACAAGAATGACAATTTCTATTTCAATATGAATGCTGAAAGAGCGGCAACATCTTTTCTTTCACAATATTAGACTTGCATGCAAGATCACGAGTTCAGGAACGTGAAAAATTACTTTATCATTACAAAAATAATAAGAAAAAAGTGTACAGCACAATCCAAGACAGAATCCATCTCCATGCACATTCTTTTAAAAACCCAGGTCACTCTGCTTGTTTAATATCCAGCACAAACACATGATGTTGGATGGTGCACTTGGGACACGTGGTGTGATCTGTACATGCAAATCCATTTTTCCCACTTTACCTTCAGGGCCTTAAAGACTGAGACTTGCTTCAACCCATCATAGGTGAAATCTGACAGGTTGCTCTTTCAACCACAAGGAGATTTGGGGGAGAAAATCACACCCACAGTTAGTAGAACGTGAGTGATTCAGTATGGTTGTGAGGCAAGAGAAAAACCCAGAAAAATGGAATTAAAGTATGTACCGATACATGAATGAAATGAACCATAAAATTAGCAAAAAAAGCTGCTATTGCAGCCACTACAGGGAGCTAGCAATGAAAACACAAATCAGGATAATGAGAGAATTTCCTACAGGGAACTGGTTTGAGACACTGCAACTTTTTTAACAAGCCAGTCTATCGGTCTCTGTACAGTTACACACTAATTGGCTCACTAATACTGGCAGAGATTATGATGAGCTCTGCCAGCAAGCCCTTTTTACTGAATATATATTCTACCATACTGCTGCTTGCTTGGTTGAGTCCTCTGTTTTGAAGTGTCTTCTTCATGTTAATGGTTATTATGCACTCTGAATAAATTTCATTAGTCATTACGATGAAACCGTGCACACCTGTCATGCTTTAAGATGCAGGATTTAAAGGCTCCTGTTACTGTTCAACCCACATCATTGCACACTGCTAATGCTAACACTTTCAGGATGCAAAATTCAGGTGGACTCACACATATTGTCTTATACTCTGAGGCATTGCTCTCACAAAAGACTAGGCCAGATGCTCTCCTCTCACTTAAGTTTCCACAGCCTAAGCTGCCTGTGAAGACGCTCTTGGTAAACAGGAGAGACAATGAAGGGAAGAAGGTGGAGTTATGACTGAGATGGCTAAAAAGACAACTATCATATTGTAACTGAATTTAGATGTTTGAAGTTAGAGTGGAGAACTCTAGCATCTTTATATGTATTACTGGGCTTCTGAATTCTGGAGGCTCAACATCTTTTTGTTTGTAAGACAGAGTTTCCGAGCAGTATGATTTATGTCATACAACTTGCTGACATGTTGACTCACGTGGAGCTGTAGGCTGAATCCATAATGTAAAGTTATGTTTTTCATGGCCAGGTTTTGAGTAATACGCATAATTTTGGATAATAAAAAAAAAACCTGCCATGGCTATTAGTTTCAAATTTCAAAAAACATGGAAAGCAAATTGAAGGAGTCATTCAAGTGTCACAAAGCATTAAGCCTTATGGTAACAGACAAGTGGAGCATTGCTGCACACTGAACCAATAATAAGAACATTTAAAGAAGAGTGCTGCACTGGCATCTCTTTCAAAACTGGTTCAGAGTGTTGCTTAATGTGGTGTGTATGCTTTGGCTGGAAAAAAAGAAGCCTCCTTGATGCTATATTTTAGCAACAGAACAATAGCATTGCCAGCATCATTTATTAAGTAAACATTGCAGTATCCTACTGGCAGGTTCTTTGCTGAATCCAGATACACCACCAGCAGCGCTGACGATAGCCCATCATTGGCCAGGCTTCTGTCTGCACGCACGCTCCGCAGTACCTGATTGGACAGAAGAGATACCAAGACCAGTCAGAAAACATGACTGAAAAGTATCAAACCTCCGCTGACAACAGCCAGTACATAAACATTGTTATTGCTTTTGTGGTTCTTATTTTTTAGTCATGTACCTGATCCAGCTTTGTGGGAGTAGAGAGCAGAGACAGCCACTCGAGTTTTAAGTGAAGTTTCCCAGTTGGAGCCTCCTCCAGGTCAAACCACTGCAACAACATGCCAAAACATTAAGGTTAAGTTGAGTCATTAAGGGCTAATTACTAATTTTTGCAATTAGTGACTTTAAAAAATGATTTCAAAAACCTGTAGGATCTGAAAGCCCTAAAAGAGTAGCCTAGATACAATTTGTTTTAAAGGAATAGTTAGACATTTTTGGAAAAATGCTTACTCACTGTCTTGGTGATAGTTACATGAGAAGATCAATACTTATCTCATGACTATACTGTAAATAAGCAGCTATGGACTCAAATAAAGCTGCCACTCATTTATTTTGGGACTGTTCACATTGTGAAAGCTTTTGGCAGGATGTATGTGCCTAGGTGAATTACAGGATCTATCATTCTTTATTTCATTTTATTTGGTGTTATTGACCACAGCAGCAATGACACATTTCACCTGATAAACTTTAAAATAATTATGGCAATTGTTACTTACAGTAGAAACAGAAAAGCTATAAAACCCTATAAAAGTCTGTTTTTTAGTGTTTTGATGTAGTTGATACTTTAATTAAATATGTTAATATTTATTGTGTAATCAATCCCCCTGTAATCAATCTCCTCATCTAACTCTTAACAAGAACACAAATAAGGCCATTTCTCAATATTGTTGAAGTAATCCTTCATGATATGTCATGTATAAACGTCTAATTAAATGGATAAAGGTAATAAGCATACATATGTCTTACCTCATCAACCTTTTGTTCTTTGTGCAGCTCAGTCATGTCTATCATCAGGCTGCCAATAATGACAATTAATTACCCAAATTAATTACCCAAATTTAGTCAGCAAACAACAAGCAGAGAAATCACACCAATTAATCTGATCAGAGGGGGTCCAGTTATTGACCGGCTGCTGTGTGGTGTCAGCGTGGAGCTGTAGTGTTACAGCCTTGGGACAAAATCAATGGACTTCACCCTTGGGCTCAGAAATATGAGATACAACCTTCTCTTCACTTCAACTGATGTCTATTAGCTCAGATCATTTTCTTCACATCATTTCCCCAGGTTTTAACATTGTGTCTAAGATACAATATGCAATACCAAACCAGATCCCTGCAGTTTGAGATTAATGTGTATACGTAGCTTGCCAGTTTCATAAAAAGCTTGTTCCAAACTATCAGTCACACTGCTGAGGTAAAACAGAAGTTGTTTGTGTGATAAGATCAGAGCAGAGCAGGAAATGAGAAAGGCTCACCTCCCCAGGAAATCATCCTTGTCTGGATCCTCATCAAACAGTTCAATCTCAAGGTGTTGACCTGAGTGCTCATACACCAATGCCTGATGAAGACATGGACATATTGATGCTTGTTCAAACAGGCCAATCAATAGGCACATACCTTTGTTAATGAGACTGACTAATTTTCATTATTTACAATGCTAGTGTTGTAAACATTCAAACCCCCCATAGGCATCCCCAAACGTGTCACCTCGTAAACTTCATTCCATTTGGGATGGAGGCTCTCTTTGACCGTTTTGCTCTGGAACAGTTGGTTGCCGATCTGCAGGATGCCATAGGGGTCAGATTTTCCCTTGATCAGCCCACCGAGAAATTTATCTTTCCCTTCCAGATCCTGAGCCTCCAAGAAATGAATCCTCAGGACTCCCTGTGAAGACAGGCAGATCAGAGTGTTAAGGGGGATCAGCTCTGACATAGCAGTGTTTGACACTTCAAGGCCACAGTGGACTTAGAGTAGATGAGATGAGATGTGACTACTTGTTATTTACTAGTCACTGCAAGAGAAACCTGTGGCTTCTTCCCAGAGCTAGTGCGTAACAAAATATTTGTATTGACTGCATATTTTATTCACATTTTATTGGATTTCCTATAGTAGTCATTTAATTTAATTTAATGATTGCAGGACAAAGAAATGCAAAATGCAATCTCTATGGTAATACGTGTTGTACATCATAATAAAATGTGAATGTGTGTGTCAATATTTGTTTGCATGCAAACTGGAAGTAGAGAACATTTAATCAAACAACTTCCACTTTCCTTTTTAAAAACTTTTTCTTGACCAGACTATGACACAGTCAAAAACCAGGCTGTGTGCGTTTACGTAAACAGTGCTTTCAGCCAGGGCTGCAAATATCAATTTTTCTAAATTGATCTGTTGATTTTCAGTCATCAGTTTTATCTGACCAACAGTTTAAAACTCAAATGCATTGAAATTACAGTGATACAAAACAGAGATAAGAGATTGTTGATACATTTTCTTCCAATCTGCTAATCAATCAATCAACTAATGTCACTCCATATCACTTTGAGTAAGGAGTTTCTATCTATACAATACATGTAACCTAAAATATAATTAAATATAAACAAAGCAGTAAAACCTTAACAAAGTTGCTGCTTGCAGAGAAACAAGTTTATCAGTACAAGACACAAACCCTTGAAAGCAGCTTTGGTTGTTTCTGTTTCATTCTCCTTTTATAAAACCCTGTTTACTACTTGATTTTATTACAAACAGAATTGTGAAACACATCTCACACAACATCCCATGAGACGTGTGACTATCACAGACATTCATCTACTGACTATAAAGCATTCAGTTTGAAGACGCGTATTAAACCAGTTCATGTTGTAATTGATGTGGTTTCAAGCTGCGCTGGTACCTTTGGCATGGGGAAGCGTAGTTGGGCCAGTTCCATATCCCCAACCAGTGGGATAGTGATACGGTTGGGTAATACCAAATAACTGTAGATAACGTCTTGAATCAGACTGTCAGAGAAGCCACTGTAGGGACAGGAAGAAGGGAGGATGGGGTTGAGAGAAAGGGGAAAAGGACGATAAACAGAATGAAGCAATGAATTATTTAAACGACAGTAAGGGTGCCCTTGGGTTATAAATATTCTCCTTTAATCTCAGCTTAGTACATTTCTGCTTCACATGTTGAAGATAGTTGGAAAATTGGAGTCAATTCAAGCATGTTGCTGCTGCTAGCCAAACCTCTGAATGTCTATCTGATCCACTAATGATTCAATGCTGCGTGACATCAATAACACTGAGGGTAGCGAATGGCATAACCACCATGATTCAGCTGCTGCAGAACAGTTGTAAAATTGCAGTCAAATCATGATTAGAAAAAATGGAATTGCAAAAAATTGTGTTACTGCTCAGGTTGTCTCTTAAAGACAAACAGCTGTGATTACAGAACAACTGTCCATACACCATAGTGTGTATTACATATCTCTAATAAAACCTTCTGAGTTACTCCTGGGAAGTGTTCTTGAAATTTGGACTCTAAAACACACAGGCTAAATTAAAAAAATTAACTCATTTAAAATGAGCTGCAGAAAACACTGATGTCACCATGTGAGATACAACAACATAGTTGGTTGATTAGGTAGCCTAATAAATTGGACATTTAGCATTATACAAGAGCAGATGTACCTTTCCCCTGTGCCTTCTAGTTGCCCACCAATGTAGCAACGTAAAGCAGCCCTGAAAGCCCACATGTAATTGATGTTACAAATAAAGAGAACTCCCATCCTGTATGTCTTGTTGAATTAGGCCCAGGATGCTTTCAGATAACTTAATAGTCGCTGAGAGTCTCAGCCCAAAACAAGAATATTTACTTCCAAAAAAGCAGGTAGCTCCCGATCTGATAAGTAAAACCAATGCCTACAGTAAGTGCCTTAAACCTGCATTCTCTGTAATGGCCAGCAAGGGGCATCTCACTGGTGGCAAAAATAAATCTGAATCTATGGAAGTCTATGAGAAAATGGTCTCACTCGCTAGTTTCAAGCCTTCTTCAATACAGCATGATGTTATTTTGTAAGTTATGTTTCCATTTACAACAGAGTACAACAGACGATAAAGCAGGGTATGCTTTAGGGTGTGACTACCTTTTGATTGACAAGTCGCTACCATCACGACAATGTTGATAATGTAACATAACCATGCCATAACTCTAGAGTCACAGAGTATAGGCAGTGTTTTCAGTTCATGAAAGTTAATTGTAACATTTTGGTCAACTAAAAAAGTCTTGTTTGTATTAATGAAGCCTCTAGAGTCGACTGTTCAGTTTCTCTGGTAAGTACATTTAGCTTCACTGGTTTTAAGCCTATTTTCCACAAGTGTAAATTAGCATTACCATTAGCATTATCAAAGTTAACCATAGAGTGTAAATGTACTGTGTTAACCATGCTAACCAAACTAGAAGCTAGCAGCTAGGGTCAGCTCCACCCCTTTGTCCAAATATGGTCACTTCTGGCTCTAAAAATATGAAAAAGATATGAAATTGAGGCCTTACAATGTACACTGCAATGTATAAATGCTGTAAGGTTAAGAGCCTTTGATCTCTGAAACTGTTTTTTCAACTTCACTGTTTCTGTAGTTGATTTTGACTTTTATTCACATAATTACTATGCTCACAACGGCTCTACACATCCAGCATAGCACTCCTGATCCTCACAAATACAGGCTAAATATAATCTGATCCTTAAGGCTGAAAGCAGCTCATTCACCGAACATGATCTTAATGTGTAAACCTGTTTTTCTTCTTCTTCTTTTTTTTTTTAAAAACCAGGCATCAATTTGTGAAAGAATTTAAATTCTAATTAATTTCCAAATGTCAAACCACCAAAATGTCAGTAATTAATCAATTGCTAGCAGCTATTAGACATTTCATAGCAAACAGTGGTGCTAAATTGGCTTTATTTAATAGATAATGATCAAGATTACAGAATCAGTTGTGAATCAGTTGCCAAATCCCAAACTAAGTGCAATTTTATAAATACCTGCAGTTAATTACAACAATGCAACCTGAAATAAAGGTAACTTTGTTAATATGTCAAAATCTCCTCAGAAATCTGAAAAAAGTAAAAGAGGCCATAACTTTATTACACAATTTCCTTCAGCACTGTCCTGCAAAACAAGTTAAATTGCTTTAAAAAATAAACTGTTAAGCAATACTGAAGCAGCACAGAGGGTTGACAAAAACTCCAATGAAATAAACTCAATACAACTGGCTGTGTTTCTCTGGAGCCAGGGGAAACAGTCATTTGATCAATCCTCAGTTTATCTTCCAATGAAACGGCAGGCTACAGCTCTTCTCCGTGAGCCGATAAGAGACATCATGATTCTCTAGAGGGGGGCTGATCACGGGCAGAGCTACTCTCCAGCTGAGGACTGAGAGCGTAAAGGGATCCCTGCTGCACCAGTGCTTATTGCTGCGTTTCTGTTGTTCCCCTGGCATAACAAATGAGACGCTGCCATGTACCTGCTTGTGTCTGTGCATGCATGCTAATGAAAGTACATTGTTTAATTATTTTATGGCAGCACTGCTGACTGCGCATGCACAGTGATACCATACAACGTGCAGTATGACACTCTTTTTTACTCACTCATGTGCTCTGTCTAAGACAAATTTCCATCACTGTTTGATACACAATGTTTTTAACAACACTAGTGGCATGGTGACAGTGTTGGTGGGTCCAGACAGAAATATCTTAACAACTATTTGATGGATTGCCACAAGATTTTACACAGCACTAGGACTACCAGCAGCTCAAATATCTCGACATCTGGTGGATAGATTCATGATCTAGACAAGGAGCCCTAATACTCTTGATGATCCCCTAACTTTTCCTTTAGCGCCACCATGAGGTTGATATTGTGGTTTTGAGTTAAATATCTCAACAACAACTGGACTGATCGCCATATAGTTTGGTACAGACATCCATGCCCGCCTAAAGATAAATTGTAATCACTGTGGTGATCCCTTCATTTACAACCATATACAATATACAACCATTACTGTATTATTAATGACAAAATACATGCATAACTTATGTGTATGTAAAGCCTCACAGAGCGGCTAGCATGGCTGTAGACTCAGTCCTGTTTTGATTCCTATTCTAAAAACCAACTTCAATTAGTAAGAGTAAGACATTTGTTGCATAATAACAATAATAATAAAAAAAGTAATAATAACAACAGGGTTTAAGAGCGACACACTGGGCAAACCCTCAAGCAGGCAGCTGACACTGTCTGTCTGACACTGCCAGGAACTCTGTAGCTGCCACTATGATTTCACCATCTGGGGCTCTCATACACCACCAGCTAACCATTCTTGTCACGTGCCCCCCACCCCCAACCCTCACCAACACACCCACACACACATATTGCATTGCACAAGCTACGTGGATCCATTTCACCCCCCACTGAAGACCCAACAGAAGGGCAAAAAGACACCGGCCACTGAGCTCCGCCTGTGTCAACATGTCTGTCCACATCACCAGGGTATATAACAAGCAGCTGTAATCCAGGAAAATCACATGCAGCATACAGTACATGCGTCACTTTATTTAGGGGTGTAAATGATGCATGAACCGCTTGAGAAAGCAGTGAGTAGATGTGTCGGGCTGTTAGCGACTCTTAATAGACATCCACTTCCTCTCTGCTCGTCTCACACAGCTCAGAGGGGAAAGACATTTAATATTAGCGAGACAAGATAGGAAAGAATGAGATGAGAAACAGTCCACAAACAGTGAACAGGAACATTTCCTGCTATGACCTGTTTCTGTCCAGTTAGATCATTATCTTAATCTGGCTATTCACAGAAATGTGTGCTTACATTATTGCTAGCTTACTTGCAAAGTGATTCACAGGAAAAAAGACGCATCCGTCCATAGCATGTCACATCACAGTCACAGTTATACAGTACTGTAAGATGAGTATATATATAGATCAGAAGAACAGTAGACGTGTGTCCAGTTTCCTGCAACTAAACACTGCAAATCTAGCTGCAATCTCAACTTTCATTTACTTTCCTCTCTTACAGACAAAGACATCTTCACAAGCAGCAAGACAAGCAAGTTTTAGACTGACTTACTTGAGACCAGGAATGTCCAGAATGTTGGTGAGGCCTGTCCAGTTAATGTCTAGAAGCTAAAAAGAAGAAAAAGAAAGGGAGAGCATACCAGTTATTCAGAATGTAAGAATGGCTGTATTGTTTCATGCCCCCTGAGCCACACTTACCACTTGGCTACTTGTTTTCTGGCCAACAAACAGTGTAGATTAATAACAGCAGAGACACAGAGTCTGACACAAGTTGCAGCAAAACAAAAATAAATCAAAAGTTTTGTGGGTAACTAACTACAGTTATGGTCCATTTGAAATACAAAGCACTACCGTACCTACTGTATGTTTATATGCACTATTAATTATATAAGAAAAAATGTGACTTATCCAGCTGGAGGTTATGTCACTTTAATAAAGGCTTTAGACTGCACACCAGTTCTAATACTGTATATAAAAAGAATAAACATTGTGGCATCAGATGTGTATGTTCATTGTTTTTTATGTTTTTATTTTTTCCATTTCAGTTTGTCCCATTTAGCAACCGTTTATGAGCCACAGCAAGAGGACTGAAAACACAGATCCATGCATGGAAAAGACAAAAACACCTGGCTTACTGAAATATTTATAAAAGCAGCAACTGCCCTCTAGGATCTCATTAGTTTTCAGGTTTTAATGAGGTCATATGCAATCTGCTTTTTTTATTTTCTTCTTAAGTAGCAGTCTTTACAAAAAACATTAATGACTTAAAAAACTGAAACAATTATACACCTGCTTCTTTCTGTTTCTGATTTAAAAAAACTGGCACCTGAGATGTGAAATTTGGATCAAGGAAGACATGATAAAAGACAATAAGTCAAAGAGATGTCAGCTGAGACCTGAGATACAGGCAGACTGACACTGCCTCTCAGTTTCCTTTGATCTGTTTCTGCCTCCAAGCTGAGGGACCTGGTCTCGATGCGTTTTCTTAATGAGCTGTTCCCACCCTACTTTCCTCCCTGAGTTGCTCACAATGCAGCAGATGCACTGATCGCTGCAAAGAAGAGAGGAGCACTGCAGGGCTGTGAATTACGTGGCTAGCTGTCTGTGTGTCGTGGGAACATGGTGAACACACTCCTGCCTGTACTACCATTCACTTCGGTGGCTAAAAGACTCTTGTTGTATTTGGTTCTCTAAGAAAATAGCCAGTTGCAACTAAAGCTCACTAAATCAATCAGCCAAACAAAAACTAACTGATGATACATTTGATAAATAGTTAATCTTAAAAAACGATTAATAAATTGATCTTTAGGCTATAAAATGTCAAATATTATGACTAATTAGTTTCTAGAGTCATAATTAAAGATTGATGTCATGATAAATATGAAGCTACTGCCACTGCTTATCTTAGTTGCGCTAGCTGTTTCCAGTCATATTTAATGGACAGACATGAGAGTGACATCAATCAGTTATGACTATGGGAACTTATTTTGAACAATTTACAGCCTAAAGATTAATTGATTAAAGAAAAATAGCTTTATCTATAGATTCATTAGGAAACAATGTAAAGACTCATTATATCACAGTAGCCTATAACCAGTGAAAATAGATACTCTCCACTTTTGGAATTATGTTGTTTCATAAGTCAATTCATGAAGTGTTTGTTAGACAGAGCAATAAAATCTCTTTAGAGGTCTCACTGCAGAATGTGATGCATCTTTGTTATTTATACTACGCTGCTCTGAGTCATATTGATGTGATCATTCAGTACAGCCTGACATGGCCAAGACCTCTTATGGTCTGGAAATGTTTCTATTTCATTTGGCACTCAGGATCAGGCCTTTTATGATGCACTGTGAGAAGAACGATGAGTTATTTGTTCAGGGTACATAATGTCATTCATTTTTGTTTGGGTTTTTAAAAAAATGTTTTGAACAAAATTGCTTTTGCAATTTATTTTCGCTCTCCTTCAGTTTACTAATATAAAATCCTTCATCTACAAGCAAGAGTGAGCTATCGAGATGGATAAGTGTGTGTGTGTGTGTGTGTGTGTGTGTGTGTGTGTGTGTGTGTGTGTGTGTGGGACAACACCAAGATTTACAAACTGAGCTGCTGCCTTCACCCTTCAGCCTCCCAGTATATCCACCTTGAGCTTTAACTGAGTGCCTAGGGTACAGAAATCTGCACAAGTAGGGCTGGCTTGATCTGCAGCTATTTAAAGCGCTGCTATGGTTCCACTGGGTCCTCCCATTTAGTATAAATCGGTCAAATATTTTTTAACTGTGCAGCAGTGGCTCTGCACAGGGGTTGAGGGGGAGATTGATGTGTGCACTGGAAATATTGGATATGCAAGCAAGTGGAAATGTTAAACGCAAATGATGTAAAGTGATGTATGCAATTAAAGAGCAGACTGAAATTAAACAGGATTTTGACACTGTGAAATGTAAGAAAATCATTAT